>NW_025336114.1:2665026-2666674 GCF_004798865.1 Varanus komodoensis | reverse complement strand
CAGGATATCATCCAGGGTCTCAAGTTGATCTGGAGGGCGATAACATAACCCCACTGTCAGGTCTCTTTCCCTGTCAAAACCTCTAAGTTTCACCCAGACTGCCTCTACCGAATCCCCATCTGTGCTGCATTCTATCTCACTGCATCCTATCCCTTCCCTGACATATAAAGCCACGCCCCCACCTCTCTTTCCCTTCCTGTCCTTTCTGAAAAGGTGATACCCTTCTATGTTCACATTCCAGACTTGCCTTTCATCCCACCAAGTTTCTGTGATTCCCACCAGATCATACCCTCCTATTCCCAGGAGAGCTTCAAGCTCTTCCTGCTTATTACTCATGCTCCTAGCATTGGTGTACATGCACCTCAACTCCTTCCCACCACTTCCTTTCCTTGGAGTTCCCAGCGTCCTCTTTCCTCCCATCCTCCCTGATACCTGGCCCCTCTCTGTAGGAGTTCTGTCAGTCCCTGCAGTACCTCTAAAAGCCTGCTCCCAGAGCCCTGATCCTCCCCCCTGATCCACATTTGTCCAGTGCAGGCACGTTACTGGGGGGCCTGAACCCGCCCCCCCCCAGCTCAGTTTAAAGTCTTCCGAATGAAGCTCGCTAGAGCATCTCCAAAGGACCTTTTCTCCATCCTCGTGAGGTATAACCCGTCCCTTGCCAGAAGTCCATTGGCAAGAAAACGAGTGCCGTGGTCGAGGAACCCGAAGCGTTCCTTCTGGCACCACACCCTAAGCCAGTCGTTCACCTCGGAGGCCCTCCTGTCCCTTCCTGGCCCAAATCCCCGGACAGGTAAGATTGACGAGAAGGCCACTTGGGCCTTCAGCTCCCTGAGTTTCTTCCCCAAGGTCTCAAAGTCCCTGGTGGTCCCAACCACACCCTGCCTGGCCACATCGTTTGTGCCCACTTGGATCACCAGGAGCAGCTGGTGACCCTCAGAGCAAGACGCTCCACTCTGTCCTTCACATGCCGAATGCGTGCGCCCGGCAGGCAGCAAACCTCCCTTGTCTCCAGGTTGGGGTGGCACACTGCCACCTCAGTGCCCCGCAGCAGGGAGTCCCCAACAACAATCACCCGCCGCAGTACCTTCCCAGTGCTGGTGGGCAGCCATGCCCTGGCTCTCGCCTCTCCTGCAGCGGCCCCCTTGCCCCCTGACATCCCAGGCTGGGGGTCCTGCTGGTCCCCCGAGGCCTCATCAGTCCTAGCCTCCCCAAGTGGAGAGAACCAATTTCCCAGCTCCAGATTGGTGTCAGGAGACCTCCATGTCTCTGCAGCTGCTCCTCCCATGGTCTCTCCCTCAACCCTCTGTCCAGAGGGGGGCTGCTCCTGGGGGGCCTGGAGAGCTCTCTTGGCCCTCAGGCACCTCACCTCCTCTTCTAGCAGGGTCACCATCTTGCACCAAAGGCAAGTGTATCCCTGCCTCTCCTGGGGGACAAGGGTGAACATGTCGCAGCTGTCGCAGCGGACAGCAACACCCGTGACTCCCGCCAAGGCCATCTCCTGGTCTGCCATCGGTATCCCTTCCGAGACCTTACCTTGGTCTCCTGCCTTGTTTGTCCTGCAGTTCCTCTCACTCGCCCAGTTCTCCCAGACAAAATCCCACTCACACACACACACAAGGATAAAATAAAGTTAAATTTAAATTGGAAG
>NW_025336114.1:2634990-2664926 GCF_004798865.1 Varanus komodoensis | reverse complement strand
ACAAGGGACGACACCTTACCAGTCCCTCAGGCCGGTGGCCCCGCCCCTGTCCTCTCTGCTGCTCCTCCTGGCCCTCTGCTCCCCTGCCCAGCTCCTCCCTTGCCTTCGCCAGTCCCCTGGCCACTCAGCACTCTCCCCCAGCCTGAGCCTCTGCTGCTCTGCCAAGGGGCCAGAGCCAAAAAAACTATCAGTCCCTCCATAGTAAGTTCTGGTAGCCCAGCTCATGTCTGCTAACGTGAGAACATTGCCAAGGCAGTAGCTGATTTGCTTATCATAATTCTGCAGATGCATCATAATGCATTGGAAACACTTTGGCTTACCAAGTAAGGTTTTCCCCCATATATTTTCCAGAGGTTTGTAGTTGCTCTGGACATCTACTGTACATTCGTATGTGTATTGGACCAATTTTTCCATTCTAAACAGTACAACAATTATGTTTCTTGCAATTTGGGCACAGCCCTTTTCTATTTCTGAGAAGGCTCTACTTGCAAATGCAACTGGCTGTCAGTCTTGAAGCATGGTAGTTCCAGAACTGTTTCTAATTCATTACACAGAATCATTAATAACTCTTTTGGGATGTTGTAATACTTCAAGGTGGGGGCTGTAACAACTATCTCCTTTACCTTTTGGAATGCAATTTTATGTTCCTCCATCCACTCCCACAGTGTCTCTTAATGCATCACTGTCTCTGAGAGGTGTTTACAAAACTCAGCTAAGTAGTTGGTCATTTCCAGACATCTTGAGGTCATGGCATTTCTCAAATAGCTGTTACTTTTCCTGGGTCTACCTTCAGGCCAGTTGAAGTCAACAACTGGCCAATCTATGGTACTTCTGTGACCCTGGGATCTCAGTCCGAATTTGGCCCTATTCAATGTAATATTTCTTTTTCTGCATTTTTCAGAAATGCCATTACTTTACAATCATGATCCTGCTGTGCTTGTAATAGGTCATCACCCTCGCCCACCATCAGCACATCATCAGTTATTCCTGAAATCCCTTCCAGGGCTTGTGTCAACCTGTTTTTGAAAGACCCTGGCATTCTTAGCCAGCCATATCTCACAAAGGATATGGTGAAAGCTATCAAATAGCTGGACTTTTCATTCTTTTCAATATGCCAGAATCCTTTTTTCATATCACGGACAGAGATAGACAGAAAACAATCTTGCTTTTGATGGATCTGGCAACCTATATTCAATAGTGGACAATAGAAAATGACTTCTGGGTTTTTTTTTTTATTTAAGCACTTTGGATCTACGCATACTCAGAATTTCTCTGATGGTATTCTGATCACCATCAGATGTTTATCCAGCCTGTACTTTTCTCTCCTGGATGGATAATCCCCCACCATTGTAGACTTCACTTCTTTCAGAGGCTGTACTAAAGCTACTGGTACTTTCCTCTTGGGTAACATAACTGCCTTCACATTTGTTATCAATCTCCAGTTTATAAACTCCATCTGCCTCAAACACATCCTTGAATTCTGCCTGTATATATGTTTTAAACTCCAGCTTCATCTGGTTTTTCCATCACTCCACTATTTACTAAGATTATGTTCTGGAATTGTATCTTTATCCATTTCATTGCCTGGACTTGAGTGGTACTGTTTGCATTTCCCCCTCTTTGGGCTCGAAATTAGAAATTTGCATTTTTTTTACTGTAGTAGTAATAGTAGTAGTTTAATTATACATTCTTAAAAGCTGATTAGTCTCATCCAGTTGAATACTGGGGTTTATTAGGTGGATGAGGTGGCAAGTAGTATCATTGTCTAATTGAAACGGTAATTTTTATTCCCTAGGCACTTGGTTGCAAACAATGGTTTATGTCTTCCTGTTGGCTTTTCCTGCAGTATATTTACTACTTGATCTGTCATTCACAGAATATTTTCACATTCCCTGTTATTCCCCATTTACACTATAGATGCTAATTTTAGGCTCCTCACCCTGTTTTCATAGACACTCAGATGCATAGTGGTTAAGTTGTGATATTTATTTCCATAAGCAGGGCAACTTTTTCTTGTCTGACATGTCCCCACCACAGTACTTGCATTGCTGACTGGTGTTAACTTCTCTTCTTACATCTGATTTCTTCCTCTCTTTCTTCTGTACGATCGGGGCAGGTGCTACAGCCTGCCCTCCCAGGCCTCTTTCGGCAACTCAGCTGCTCTGCAAATCTGCCTTGCAGGTCAAGTCTGCTTCCTGCAGCAATCTGTAGTGTACTCAAGTATCCAGCATCCCACACACTATCCAGCCCTTTATCAAGGCGTCTTTGATAGCTTCAAAAAAAAGTACAATTGGCTGCTACCATCTTTAAAATGGTGCAATGTCCCTTAATCATGTCCCCTGTTGCTTAGTTCCATGCAAAAATCCTTATTTTTCCACTGTTACATTCTTGCAGTGGGCATCAGAACAACCTATTATCATAGTCAGGTTGCAAGCAGCCTAGTGCCAGGTTACCTGAAGAATCGTCTCTTCTCAATGATACCAGCTCAGACCCTGAGATCAGGAAGCAAAGGAAGCCAGGTAGGTGGCTACTAAGAGGAGGGCCTTCTCTATTATAGCACCCTTGCTAGGAAATGGATTTCCCAGAAAGGCTTGCCAGGCACCTGCATTGTACTCTTTCCAGTGCCAGGTGAAGCCCTTCTTATTTTCCCAGGAATTTCCCTGGAATCTGAGTTTTGGTCTGTTTTAAATCCTAGCCAAAGTACACAGTGCTTGAGGAATGTTCAAACACAGCATCTCACTGGTTACGCCTCTTCTTTCTCCAATCAAATACAGAAAGAGATTTATTTTCACAGACACTTCTTCATCTTTCATTGTAATGTCTGCATAAAGCTGGTCGGCCACTATTTGAACAGAATGCTGGACTAGAAGGATCCTTGATTTGATCCAGCAAAGCTCTTTGCATGCTCTTAAGTTAACAAACTTCCCAGTTTTATTTAAACAAGAGCTTATTTACAGACCTTACTCTGGCTCTTCTGACCAGAAGCAGTGAGTGTTACCCTTAACTACTTTCTGATTCCTCTTGGAAAGCACAATCTAATCAAGCTAAATCTAATCATTCTTTCATATGGTTACAGCATGTTTAAGTGTGCAGATGACCCTCTTCCAAGTATGGGTAGAACACAGTTCTTCATCCTTCTCCCTCAGAATACTCTAGCTGTTTTCTGAGCAGTCTGATGGCAATCAGGATTTTTTTCATCGGTATCCCTCCATCATGCCTTCTGCTCTGCGGCTGAGATATCATGGATATAGAAAGGAGATGATTTTGCTCACATGTCCACTAGACTTCTATGGCTATGTCACACAACCCTGAAACAGCATTGGTGTTGTTTAATCCAGCACTCTTTGGTAATAGGGCCTAAGAAACTAGTGGTTTCTATTTGCAAGGCTCCCGGTAGAGCAGCAACAAAAAGAAATGTATTCAGTCTCAGTTGTCTGGCTTCCTAGTCTATAACCCCACAGTCTAATGACCTGCTATCGTGTCTTCCTGGAAGGCCATTTGTGCCACTGGAGCATTTAAGTAGTGCTAATTGCTTGTTGTTTATAAGGCAATTAAATGATTATCAGTGTGCATTCATTTATTCTCTTGGGCTGGGAAAGGAAATGGTAACAATTTAGCCGAGCTTAGTTTAAAAAATGAGCAGTCTTGCAGGATTTTCTGGGACAATCATGAGTTTAAACTGCTGCTGCTGTTGAATCACTGTGCCCAGGACCTTGTGGGAGGCTGCACCTGCAGATATGCTCCTTGCCATGGGTGCAGGGTACGTAGGTGGGAGAGAGGGCAAATTTTAACAGAGGTGAAGCTAGATTCTTCCCCTGTGGCATGAACCCGGTGTTGCAACTTGCCTCACACACATGCATACCAACAAGCCCAGCATCCACCTCATGTTTTAGATGAGCTGCCTAGGCCTTAAGTGCAGCAGCAACATGTATGCATTCATATTTATATCTTTCATTCTTCACCTTATTAAAAAGCAACAACAAATCTGTTTTCCAACTCTTATAAAAACAACAAAACCAATTGCCAAGTTATTTAGGAATTGGGGGACAGCTGCACTACGGGTTTCACAGCTGCTGGCCCATAAGGGACATCCACAGCTGGCTTTTGCCTGGTTCGGATGAACTCTTAAAAATTTGCCTGAGACAGCTTTTGGAGCTCACCCTAATACAACATGGTGCATTTCTCCAGATAGGACAGAGAGAGATGCTTGTGTGAAATGCAGCAGAGCTGCTGCCAGTTTGTGTTGATAATCCTGGACCAGATAGACCAAATGCTCTGATTCTAAGTGCTTCCAGACAGAGAGCTGTTAGCACTACCAATCAACAGAAATTGTGCAGATTTTCTGTCTTTTCCTTGTCAGTGGATTTCCCCCTGGTAATTCTGTGAATGAGACAGAGAAATTGATCAATAGAAGTTTCATCTGGAAGTATCCTTTGTATAAAGTAGATTGCTGTGTTCAAATAGTGGCAGAGCTCAATTATGGAATTGCTGACCTTTTAACAAAAATATATAGTAATACATTCCTAAGATCTATCTCTGTACCAGAGGGCTCAAAAATGGCCAATAAAACACCAATTTTTAAAATGGGATCCAGAGATTCTAGGTTATAGCAAGCTGGTTAGCTTAATGTCTGTTTGGGTTGAATTGGTTGAAAGTGTTATTAAAGATAGAAACTGTAAGCACGCAGAGGGACAAGTCCTGCTGAAAAAGAACCAACATGGCTTCTGGGAAAAAGTATTACTTTTGCATGTCTCACTATCCTATTAAGGTACTTTAAGAGTGTCAGTGAGCATGTGGAGATCGGTGACCTATTAGATATTGTTTAGTTGGACTTTTGACAAAAGACTCCTGAGCAAACATAGCAGTCATGGAATAAGGTGTGGGAAGGAAGGTTGTCCTCTTATAGATCAGTAACTGATTAAAGAACAGAAAGCAGAGAGTGGGAGTCAGTGATAATTTCACTCAATGGAGTGATGTAAACAGCGGGGTCTCACAAGGTTCTGTATTAGGATCAATGCTATTCATGAATAATCTGGAATTTGAAGCAAGCAGTGAAGTGTCCATGTTTGCTGATGACAATGAATTACTTAGATTAAAACCAAAAGCGATCGTGAAGATCTCCAAAGGGATCTATTTAAGCTGGGAAAAGGGGTATGAAAATGCAGTTCAGTGTAAGCAAGTGTAAAGTTATACATGTTGGGGCAAAAAAATCCCAACCAAGTATAGGTTGATTGGTCTGAGGTACGTGTGACTGATCAAGAGAAGGATCTAGGACAGCGGAATGAAAATGTCAGCCCAGTGTGCAGCTGCAGTGAGAGGCAAATTCCATGTTTGGCATAATTAGGAAATGAACTGCAGATAAAACTGCCAGGTTCATATGCCCGTTATACAACTCTTTGGTGTGACTGCACTTAGAATATTGTGTGCAGTTCTGAATGCCTTATGTGGAAAAATTGGAACAAATAAAGAGAAAGGCAACTAAAATGATGAAGGGTTTAGAGCAACCTCCCTATGAGGAATGCTTAAAACAACAAGGCTAGTTCAGTTTGAAAACAGTTGAGTAAGGTAAGATATGATAGAAGTGCTTAAAATTATGCATGGTGTGGAGAAAGTAGGGAGTGATACATTTTTCTTCCTCTTCATAATACTAAAGCCTGGGTAATCCCATGAAGCTGACTAGTAGGAGATCCAGGACAGATGAAAGAAAGTACATTTTCATACATCACACACTTAAAGTATGGAATTCACTGACACAGGAAGCAATGATGACTGCCATTTTTTTCTCTCTTTAAAAGGAGATTAAACAAATTCATGGAGAGGAAGGCTACTAACCTTGCTGGTAATGTGCCACCTGTGTTATCAGAGATGGCTTGCCTGCATACACCAGGAGCTGAGGAGCTCAGGCAGGCAGAATTCTTGTACCTATCCTGCTTGAGGAACCCTGTGGGCAGCTAGCTTGCCACTGTGTGGATGGAACACTGGACTGGATGGGCCATTGTTCTGATCCAACATAGCTTTCTTTATGTTCTTAAGGAGAACAGCAGTAATTAGAAGCAAATGTATTCAATGAATACAATGAGTGACGCATAACTCCACCCCCTGCAATTGCTTTGTTGCACAAATCACATAGCCCTGTCTTCGCCCATGCCTTGAAGCAAGCATACAAACCCCTTTGCATAGATTTTTTTCTAGGCAATGATGAGTTGTGCTCCTGACCTATCTTGGAGAGGTCACACAATCAAGTCCTAGAACAGGATGACTTGAAATATTCTTTCCCATTTCTGCATGGTCATTATTTTTCTTTGGTTTCTTCTCTCAGTTAAGAGCCTATGCATGATGAGGAATGGGCCTGCCTCCGACACACAAATGACAAAGGGTTTTTCCTAGCAACGAAGAGCAGATGAAAGCCATCAGATCATTTCCTTCTACATATTCAATTCCTTTTTTATACTACTGTTGTCAACAGGAGAGCTGGATTCCAATTATCTGATTCAAGTGTTTCCAGTGAACTGTCATACACAGAAGCTAGCAGCAGAATAACCTAGTTTTGTTCATGAGCCAGTGAACAATAAAAATATGGATGCAGTGATTTGCTTGCCCTTTCCTGCAAGGTGGCAAGTACAGGAGAGCCATTCCAAGTTTTTCTTGAGAGGAGACAGTGCTGTGCTTTAGTGAATATGAAAATCTGCTTATCTGCACATTATATGTGGTGAATGAGTGACAGAGGGGCAGCAATCAGCCTGGACAACACATACAAATCTAAAGGTGGAACCACTGCAGATTCATGGAATTCAGCAAGCCAAGGGAATGCTGTGATACTTGCAACAAGCCATTATTTTCAGTCCACATGTCCTCTTTTATAGAGGAGAGTCCCTATTTGAAGAATCCCTCTGTCTGATGAACTGGCCAGTCCAATTCAGTTTGTGGATAAAGAAACCTTGTTCATTAACACTTAACCAGGACAACAGATTGAACAAGCAAACATCCAGGTCTGTTGGGCACAGTTGTCTGCATGATGACAAGGCTTAACATATTTCTCTTTGGATTATAATAATTATTTCTAAGTGTGCATCTATCCATGTAAATTCAAATCTTATGCAAATTGCCCCCAACTTTTATCCCCCCACTTTTTTGAGAGAAAAGTGAAATATTTCTATTTTCTTAGGATTAGGCTACAATTTATAAGCAGCCCCTCCTTAACCAACATAGTTCAAAGTACAATTTCCTCCTTTGCAGCTCCATATTATTTTTTGTTTTGATCCCCAGGAAAACCTGTGCAATTCATATTGACCAAGGGTATTCCAGAAGCCACTGTGTTCCAGTCAGTATGTATTGGGCTTGATCTTGGTTCATTATTTAGCTGGAGCATATGCACATGTGTGTAATACAAGGGATTACATGTGAGAGAGTTGTAGGGGTGGAGTGTGCTACTCCCAGCTCCATATCTTCTTGCTCCAGGAGTTGGAATGGGCATTTAGATTTCTTCCTAAAACAGTTTCTTGCTTAGCTGAGCATGAACCCTGATGCTTTCTGCACTCGTCTTTGTACAGTCTTGGGCAGCTGGTCTGAGGCTGATCAAATCCCAGCTCATTCATGAGCTGAGTGGTGCTTGCAGCAAACCAGTTCCTTCTGAGTACTTTGGTGGAGTAGTGCTTGCAGTGAACTGGTTATTTTTGAGTCTCATGGCTCCAGAGGGCCCATGAATACCTCAGGGGTTTTCTGCCTTGCAATGAGTTCTCTGCTGCAGAGAAAACCATAGTGGGTCTGCGATGGCTGAAGAACATCTGTCTGGTATTTAGAAGAGCAGAGTGCTTCCTACTTAAGTCTTAGGGAATGTTTCTCACACATACAAAAGCACTCCCTAATGAGCCTGTTTCATGATCATAGCTTTGTTCTCTTCCTACCACATCTTCTTCCAGTCCTATTCTTTTTTCCATGTTAGCTTCCCTATATCATATATTGCACTGGTCTGCTTCACACAAGGTGCTTATTGTGCCCTCATGATCCCTCATGGATGTTTGTGGATCCTTTTCACACAGTCATCCTCTCACATGGCCTCTCCTGCGCTTTCTAATCCCTTTCAGAGCTTTTTCTTTTAGGGGTGAGGAAAATCAGCTATTTTGCTGCATGTCACTACTATTTGCTATAGAGAGCTAGTGTGATATTGCAATTCTCCTCTCTTCCACCTCATTTTGTGTAAAGGAGCAGATAGGGAGAGGAAGACACTGGGAAAACCCTCCTGTGAAAGATGTTCTAATTCTCCCACAAAGAAAGCTAGGAAAAAAGCCTTAGAAAAAGCATGTTACACAAAAAAAAAAAAACATTATGGTTCATAATACATTTAACAAGCCACAACAAAATATGAAAACCAACAATAAGAATAAAGATAAGCAATAAAACAAATTAATTAAAAGATTAAAATCAGATAAAATGAAGTAAGATGAGATAAAATGGGATGAGAAGGGGAATACAACATTAAGCATTCAATATATTAAACCATTTAAAACAAGCTTAAATGAAGGTAAGGTAAAATAATGCATCATTAAATAAGATGAAAGTAAAGGTAAAGGTAAAGGTTTCCCCTTGACATTAAGTCGAGTCATGCCTGACTCTAGGGGACGGTGCTCATCTCTGTTTCCTAGCCAAGGGAGCCAGCGTTTGTCCATAGACAGTTTCTGTGGTCATGTGGCCGGCATGACTAAACACCAAAGTGCACGGAATGCTGTTTACCTTCCCACCAAAGTGGTACCTTTTTATCTACTTGCATTTGGATGCTTTTGGACTGCAAGGCTGGCAGGAGCTGGGACGGGAACTCACCCCATTGTGCAGATTCGAACTGGCAACCTTTCGATCAACCAGCCCAGCAGCACAGCAGTTTAAACCACTGTGCCACCTGCATCTCCAAGCTGAAAGTATCTGGCCTAAATACAAATATGGCAGCAACAAAATAACAACATAGAAGCATTTAAACCCTTATACACCAAGTAATTCACCTGCCAAAATAGTTGCAGAAGAATTCAGAATAAAAGAATACAGTGGAGACACCAATCTTGCAAATGGAAGCAAGTTCCATAATTGGAGTGCTTCTATAGAAAAGAGCCTTCACCTTGTTGTAGTTCTGTGTTAAAACAGCATCTCTATGTGGTTATTTGATGGAACGTGTGGAAAGAGAAAAAGAAACACCTCCCCTCAGGCTAACACACACACACATAAAGGGGAGGTTTTCATCCCACAAAGAATCCAGAAGTCTTGATAAAATGGCACGTTAAAAGCCTCATGTAGAGAAGTCCCAAGTGGTAGGACTTCCACACATTTGCCATGTAGTTAGATGTTTGTATGAATAGTAACCAATGATTGTGTGGGGAATCACAGAGCTGTAAGGGCTCATGGCTAGAGCTGTTGTGTATTCCCTGCATTTCCTCCATGTTTTTCAAAGTTCACAATACAATCCCTGAACTGTGCCTGATTTTCTCCCCTAGTAAGGCTATGTGCAGTTTTGGGGTTGGTGGATTCCACCTTCTAGAGCTAGGAAGCCTATGTGCATCACAAAAAAGATGACAAAAAGAAGACAGAGATTTGCATACAAATCACATAATTTATATGTCTAATACAATGACAATGGCAGTGTAGACCTACATCACATCGCAGCCTAGTGAAGATGACTGATCTGGCAGCTCCCTCATCTTTCCCTAGCAATAGTTTCCCCCCTGTTGTGTGGCCTGAAGTAGAGGACAGCCTCTGTCTCTTCTTCAAACAAAGGACTATCCTCTGTCAAAGAGGGCACATGCCTGCTCTAACCCTTGGGAAGCAGGTGAGAATTAGATATGGAGAAATAAGAGACAACCCCTTTGCAACAAAATGGGGGCTCCCCACTTAAGGAAACCAAGCTTGCAGAGGTACAACAATCTTCTCTAGGCCAAGAATTCTGCCTTCTAGCTTCAGGTTGGGCCTTGTTCACACCACATAGTTCCTACTGTATAGGAAACAGGTGAGATGTTTTATTTTGCTCACTTTGCACAAATAATTATGTACACCAAATACTTTGCACAAAGAATCTGCTAGCACCCCCAAACATTTGTGGACTTGATCTCAGCTTGACCTCTTTCTTGAACAGGGGTGAGTGCAGGGAAGATGTCCAATAAGTGCAAGAGAGCCAGATTCTGGACTGATCTTCAAGTCCCTAAGTGGGACACATGTCTAAATAATTGTGAATATATTGCACTGTGCAATTGCCAGTGCTGCTAACTTTTGTTTCATTTTTAAATCTGCAGACTTGCTCTTAAAAGGCATGCACAACATTTTTAAAAATAGTATTCTAGTGCATTTAGCAGAGGTATGACAGGCATCTTCTGTTTTCATTGCAGGAGGGAAGAAGTGCATCTGTCACACCAGGAGCTTTCCTGGGGTGTGTCTTTCTCTTTCTTTTCCTGTATTGTATTAACCAAGCACAAGGGTTGGTTAACAGCAGCAGTGTAACAGATTGGCCACAACACAGGAGGCTTTTGTTCCAGTCTGAAATGTAATAGCTCATTATCCTCACTCTTGGAAAAGTCATGAAAATGGCTGGAAAACATGGGAGAGGCCCTGGAGGAGGACCACCTCATGAAACAATCCCACAAACTTCTGTGAGTGTGGGATCAGTTGGGCACAATAATGTCTCATGTAGTGAAGCCCCTAAATTCTTGTATAAAGTTATGGATACTTTTCTCCAACCACTAGAGATCATAGCATACCATAAATGAAGACTGCTTAAATGCATTAATCAATCATTAATTTTGACAGAAGCAGCAACTGCATGAACTCAGCCTGTGGTAGGATGAATCCTTATTTCACTGGTTTGCTCTTATAATGGCTGTCGTCCCTGATGCTTACTTATATCTCTTATTTCAGGGGTAAAAAAGAGAGGCAAAGCTAAATCAAAACTTGGTCAAACATCTTCTGAAAGCATAATCCCATGCACACTTACTTGGAAGTAAGTCCTAGTATGTTCAGCAGAGTGTTTTCTCAGCTCCATGTACATAGGATAGGCTTGCAGTTCATCTAACATTGGATAGGGCTGTAGTCTATGCCTGAACTTGATGGAACTTGATGTTTGGACAAACATATGCAGGATTGCACAGATAGTCTGGCCAGTGGCCAGCCAGTTTTCCATGGGGTCTCACAAGTGCAACACAGTACTTTCCCATCTGGATTCCTTAGCGACTGGTGTACAAAGGCATACCGACTCTGTTATGGAGGTAGCATACAGCGCTCAGGCCTGGTGGCCATTGACTGCTTTCTCCTCCATGAATTAGTCCACCTCCTTCCCCATTTTAAAATCGTCCAGATGGGTGGCCATCATTACCTCTTGTGGAAGTGAATTCCATAGCTGAAACATGTGCTGTGTGAAGAACTTCCTTTCACCAATCAACTATATGGGATGACCTCATGTTCTAGTATTATGAGAGAAGGGAAAAAGTCTCCCTATCACTTTCTCCACACCATGCATAATTCTGTACACCTCTGTCATGTCTACTGTCACATTTTTTAAAGTGAAACAAGCCCAGCTGTTGCAGCTTTTCCTTTCATTAAGACAACAGCAGTAGCTGAACTGTAGAGTCCAAATGTTGCATGCAAAAGGTCCAGGTTCTGTCTTAGGCAGGGCTAAGAAAGACTCTTGTTTAAAAACCTGCAGAGCCACTGCCAGCCATGCTAAGCTAGATGGACTAAGGGTGGAGTTGGATGGAAGCTCCTAGCTGCCATCCTCCACTTGTCAGTGAATAAAAGTTGTTGCATATATTTGATTTACAGCTATTCCATAATAAGTACAATTGGGTGGGAATGGCAACATCTACCACCTTGCAGCCTGGGCAATGGGCGCATCCCTTAAAATCTCCTGATCTAGTAGGAGAGGTAGCAGCTGTGGCTACTTGTGCTTCTTCTTTCCTTTGTTCTATCAGCTGTCCCTCCCCATCCTGTGTCACATGGCAAGTCTAGTATCTGGCTATCAGCAAGTTGAGCAATAGGTGAATGGCCTAGGAACAACCTAGGAAGAACTACAACTACCTTTTCCACCACTGCTCTGGAGAATTTAATATGGCATGTCCAACATGGGAAGGAACAACTTTATAAAAAATTAAGCTCAAGGGATACTCAACAACTTTCTTCAGTTTGTATCTGAACATGACCCCACTGAATCTGAACCTCCTGGAAGAATGTGAAGATGTCTATTTAGAAATTTGTACTTTGAAAGAAAACACATTCCAAGGTATGAATTTTCATGCAGATTTTAAAAAATGCAGGTCAACGGCATAACATGCATCTGAATGCATGCACACATTGCTATTAAACATACAACTAAACATTGTTAGGAAATGGTTATGATGAACTTACTGATGCTTCACGTGCCAAT
Organism: Varanus komodoensis; assembly: GCF_004798865.1. Taxonomy (NCBI): domain Eukaryota; kingdom Metazoa; phylum Chordata; class Lepidosauria; order Squamata; family Varanidae; genus Varanus; species Varanus komodoensis. Next base: position 2,652,535 of record NW_025336114.1, on the reverse strand, counting down.
GCAGATGAGTCATGCCAGAGTAAATGAATGCAATGTACAACAGGCAGAAGACATGAGTTTATCCTTGCTATGAGAGCAGGTGCTATAAATACACAAATATCCCTGCCTCCATCTGTGAAAATTGGAGGGCATTCATGACATTTCACAGGATGTATGCCAGCTTCCCCAACCTGTTGTCCTCTGAATATGTTGCACTCCCATTATCCACAGTCAACATGGCCAAGCCTGTTGCACAGAGACAGCCATGATATCTAATTTGCAACCTGGCAGCTCTAGAGAAAGAGGGGCTGACCCATTTCTTGTGCAAATAGATATGATGGGACCAGTGCATAGTGCAAGACAAATAATGTCAAGGAGTCACCTTAATGTGAGTTCTCAGATTACATTTCCTTCAGGGTAAGACATCTAGAGCAAAATAAAATGCCAAATTGTTTTCTGAATGATTAAGAACTCCTTTGGATGGACCACAATTCAACAGTAGAGCACATGCAGAAAGTTGCTGGTTCTATCCCTGGTATATCCAGTTTCTTTTTTTTAAGGGATAATGAAAAAGACCTCTACCTGAGACCACTGCCAGACTGAGCACTCGACAAGCACTTGGTTGACAAGGTATACGGCAGCTTCATGGATATTGACTGGATATAAGAACCTTCTCTAACCTCCTCTGGTGCCTATCAAATATGTTAGACTATAGTTCCCTTTATTCCCAGTCAGCATGACTGCTGGCAATGGTGGCTGAGAATGATGGGACTTGTAGTTCAACATATTTGGAAGACACCATATTGGAAAAGTCAGGGCTAAAAAATATGCTACTTACAGAGATAAAAGCTATGAAATGTCCATTAGAGCTAAGCCATTCTAAGTACAGAGTAAGGCTTCTAGAAAGAATAGAAGCCTGGCTGTCCTGATGCCTTTAGATATCTCAGGTTTATTGACGAAGTGGCTTTAGTGCATCCCACTCCTCTTCACCACAACATGACTTTTACACTTTTCTCTGTACCAAGCAGTAGATCTACTCATCAATTGCCTATCTGTGAAAAAGCAATCTGTCTCTGTCCCAGTGATGGGCCAGGCAAGTTGTAGGTGGAGATGGATAGTGTAGAATCTCATCCTGTTTCAAGTGTTGAATGGCTGTAGTCTGCCTTTGAATAACAGGATTGTTTAATATGGGGCTGTTGATGTGGCTGTTACTAGGCAAAGGAGGCAGATGGTCGGAAAGCTTTACAAAGGACATTCATCAGCTGCCTAGAGATGTTAATGGAAATGCATGATAGCATAGGCTGTACTGTCGGGTCCTTACACAAAGATGCCGCCTATGTCTTGAAACCCGTGGCCATCCAGATGCTCTTGGTCTCTCAACATGAAATGCATGCTGACTGGAATTGATGGGAGTTGAAGTCCAACAGCATCTGGAGGGTCACAGGTTGTCCACTCTTGCTTTAAGTGCTCCAGTGAGCAATGAGAGAGGCTGAATTGCTTTTGGGAGGAGGTTAGGGTAAGGACCACTGGGGCTATGGTGCTGGAGGGACAACAGCTACACAAAAAACTTTAGGTCTCTTGGTGGGACCCTGGCAACCATCAGCATAAAGCAAGGGATGCAACCATTACAGCCAAACTGTGTAATTGTTATGACTGTGCTTTGGTCTTTATGGGTTTTCCCCTTTAAGACATAGGTAAACAATGTGCCCTCAGATAATTTTCTTGGTCCCCTACCCCCCCCCCCCCCCCCGTGTCTTGAACTTACTTCTGCCTTGTACTCAGTCTGTCAGACAGGCTCCTGGTCTTTTGCCATGCCTCCCATGGCACCATTTTGTGGTGGAGCCTAGGGCTCTTTCTCAAAATGTGAACTATGCCCATGGCCCATAACATTTACCCAGATTCCAGCAAGAAAGAGTCTTTGCCATAGTGATCAGTGAACATTTAATGTTTTTTTCAGTACCACAAGATGGGGTGAATAGGACCTTAAATTCAGTTCCCTTACCTGTACTAATGTACTTGTGTGATGCAGAAGACTCTAAACAATTCAACAGATTAGAATTAAAACAATTCTAATTTCTGAGCTTGTAATGTTCCCACTATTAATTCACATATGACTTCCAACTTCATAATTTACAATATAAACCCATTCCTTTTGAAAATTTAATTGAAGTTTCAGAAAGTACAGAAATTCAAGGCATAGAACAAAATCAGCAATGTCTTCTGACGTTGGTAGGCATGTCATAAGTGGAGACGGCTGGACCCAGGGATCAGACTAGATGGCCCGGGAGACCCCTTCTGATGCACTCTGTTTCTATGTTTCTTCAAGGACATTCATCTCAGTTTCCCAGCTCTCCATACCATAATATTAAAACACACTTTGGCGTGATGGACACTAAGGAGTAGCCAGTGATTCTGCTAAATATCTCCAGGAACAGTTGGCAGATAGAATCATGATTATCTGCAGACTCTTTTCTGCTATAAATAATACTCTCCTTATGGGCTGGATCTAAACCCTCTGCGCATCCCTCCACAGAAGGGCAGTGCTTAGACTTCCAGTACCTGGCCACCTGTACCAACTGGGCAGATGAACACTCTTTTTACCTCTTTTTGAGGTAAAAGAATGTATTACCTCTTTTTAAAATATGGGCATTATTTTGCATTATCACAGTGAATGCATACTTGTCATTAATGCATCTGCAGTTCCATCTTCACTGGGTAACAACTTTCAGGAGCAATAACTGTTTGAAGATGAAAGCAACCTTGAAGACTCCAATTCTGTGGAACCCATTAAGATCACTTTCAATGCAAGCTGCGATGTGTGCCTATCTTAAAGAGAATGAGAATAGTGGGAGGACAAAATCCACATCACACAAAAAGCCCTGCTGTTTCTTGGGATCTTAAACTTATTATGGCCTCTAAGTAGGTTTGAAATTTCCCTATCAGATGACTCTACTGCATATGCTGACATGTAAGTGTGCACCTTGTTGAGTGTAAAACTCAGGAGTGTGATGTGGAGGCCTACTTTTCTTACTAGCAGGTCTGTGGGATGACAGAAACTATGGGGCATGGCTTCATACAGTATGGGCTGTGTGAGATGGAAAATACTGCCCCCAAACTAGCATGCAATGCCTCCAGCTCATGAAGATGTGTGTAGAGGTGGGGAAGAAAATGTGGGGAAGTGAGCGATGCATAAAACAAGAACTAGGATTTATTTAACAGGGAGGGGAAAATGGGGGAGGTGAAGCAAAAACATTCAGATGAATAAGTGATTTGAAAGAAGTCTCTAAAACAACAGCATGGAGGGAATGGGATATGATAATTATATGGAACGCAATGGAAGGTTGCTTTTAAGATCTAACTCTAGCTGTGCAATTGAGGACCTGTAAGGGGGAGGTGCACTTTTGCATTGGCAAAACAGAGGAAGTTCATCACTAAAAAAGAGACAAGAGAGGACACAGGATTGCATTAAATGTACATGCTAATTTGTATGCACAGATGCAAATATATGTAGAAATTATTATTATTATTACATAGAAATACAATACATCTCATTCTACTATGGAATACCAGGGCTAGGTATCTTGTATGTCCAGCTGGGCCGCCAGGTGCTAATTGTTGTTGTTGTTAGTTAGTAGTTGTGTCCGACCCATCGCGACCCCATGGACAACATTCCCCCAGGCCTTCCTGTCCTCCACCCTCCCCCGGAGTCCACTTAAGCTCACGCTGATTGCTTCAGTGACTCCATCTAGCCACCTCATTCTCTGCCGTCCCCTTCAAATTTTGCCATATATTGTTCCCAGCATTACTCTTTTCTCCAGGGATTCCTTCCTTATCATTAGGTGGCCAAAGTATTTGAGTTTCATCTTCAGGATCTGGCCTTCTAAAGAGCAGTCAGGATTGATCTCCTCTAGGACTGACCAGTTTGATCGCCTTGCGGTCCATGGGACTCGCAGGAGTCTCCTCCAGCACCACAATTCAAAGGCCTCAATTCTTCGGCACTCAGCCTTCCTTATGGTCCAACTTTCGCAGCCATACATTGCAACTGGGAAAACCATAGCCTTGACTATATGCACTTTTATTGGCAGGGTGATGTCTCTGCTTTTTAGTATGCTCTCTAGATTTGCCATAGCTTTTCTCCCCAGGAGCAAGTGTCTTTTAATTTCTTGGCTGCAGTCCCTGTCTGCGGTGATCTTGGAGCCCAGGAAAATAAAATCTGTCACTACCTCCATTTCTTCCCCATCTATTTGCCAGGAGAACCGGATGCCATGATCTTAGTTTTCTTAATGTTGAGTTTCAAACCAACTTTTGTGCTCTCTTCCTTCACCAGCATCAAGAGGCTCTTTAGTTCCTCTTCACTTTCTGCCATTAGAGTGGTATCATCTGTATATCTGAGGTTGCTGATATTTCTCCCAGCAATCTTAATTCCAACTGGTGATTCATCTAGCCCCGCCTTTCTCATGATGTGCTCTGCATATAAGTTAAATAGGCAGGGTGACAGTACACAGCCTTGCTGAACTCCTTTCTGAATTTTGAACCAATCAGTGGTTCCGTGTCCAGTTCTCACTGTTGCTTCTTGACCAGCATATAGGTTTCTCAAGAGACAAATAAGATGGTCTGGTACCCCCATCTCTTTAAGAACTTGCCACAATTTGTTGTGATCCACACAATCAAAGGCTTTAGCATAGTCAATGAAGCAGAAGTAGATGTTTTTCTGGAACTCCCTAGCTTTCTCCATGATCCAGCATATGTTGGCAATTTGATCTCTAGTTCCTCTCCCTCTTCAAAATCCTGCCTGTACTTCTGGTAGTTCTCGGTCCACATACTGCTGGAGCCTAGCTTGTAAGATTTTGAGCATCACTTTGCTAGCATGTGAAATGATGGTGCGGTAGTTTGAACATTCCTTGGCATCGCCCTTCTTTGGGATTGGAATGTAAACTGACCTTTTCCAATCCTGCGGCCACTGTTGAGTTTTCCAAATTTGCTGGCTTATTGAGTGTAGCACTTTAACTGCATCGTCTTTTAGGATTTTGAATAGCTCAGCTGGAATACTGTCACCTCCACTAGCTTTGTTGTTGCTCAGACTTCCTAAGGCCCATTTGACTTCACATTCCAGGATGACAGGCAATAGTTCCTACAATTTATTGAAAGAACACCCCCTTCCAGCAAAAGACTTTTTTGAAGGGTGGATGGTCTTCTGGCAGCCCATCAAGCAGATGATCATTCTCTGTAGGAAAGGACATATGGACACCCTGCAACTGTAGGCCTTGGTTTTTGAGCATTCATTATGGTGGTGCTGCTGACTGGTGACTGGGAGAAGGGCAATACTGGTGCTGCTATCATTCCTAGTCTGTTTGCAGGTCCCTTGCAGTCCCTCTTTGCTGTTTCTGTCTCTCCCACTTGTCAAAGGGTTGAAGTCAAGGCATCCAACCAGAGATTTGTGCTGCCCAGGGTTATCTGTGGTTCCAACTATGCTGCTCCTTTGTGATGAGCTGCTTTGCTCTCAGTGGTGGCCACACTTTTCTCTGGACAATGGCATGTGGGACGGAAATGCATATTGCCAAACTGGTCTACTTATACTCAAATTATCTACAATGAAGTTGAAATCATCCAGCAATAGGGGCTTCTCAGTTATAGAGCACGTCCAGTCAGTAAGGCACTGAGTAAAACAAAAAAGACAACATTAAACAGTATCTTTCATTCCATTACAAGTGAAACTACAACTGAATGTTTTAATTCTTCTTGATCAAAATTTGATCAGGGGCCAGATAAAATTGTCTTGGGGGAGAGGGAAAGGATCCACCTTCTCTTTGCTAGTTTGCCAACACTGCAAGAGAATATAAATGTGCCTTAACTGAATCTTTGACTTTAGTCTCTAAGATGCCACAAGACTATCATTTTTGCTGCAGCAGACTAAGCTACCCCACTGGAAACCGGGCTGATTTGATGCCTTGCTTTTTTTAAATGAGCTCTGCAGGCTGGAGGGAATATGAATCTACACTATAGTTCTAGCATAATACTGCTAAGAGTGTTGAATCTAAAGGGTTAACCTACATATGAAATGAAATAAACTAAATAATAATAGTAAATAATAATAATACATATGTTGCTTCCTTGTCAAGTTGCTGGGATTGATTAAAAGATTCTGCCTGTGAGGTTTGTGCTCTGTGCTATGTAAAAAAGGGCATGAAATAGATTTCATCTCTCATTTTGAAATTGCATTTGACATCTAAGTTTAAAAAAATGTTCCTGAGGTCCTTAAAACTCAGAAATAGTACAAGACTTAGGTTTACCATACTTTCAGAATGAATCAGGTTTCTGAACTTGTTTTAATCTCTGTATAATTGCTTTTCTGTATATGCTAACCTTTAGAAAATGAGTTTAATAATTAGTCATCTCAGACTAGTTAAAAGCAACATCCTGCCCTCAGTACAGTTTTATTTTAAACAAGAAACTGATGCCAAAGTAAATCCTTCTCTTTGGATAGAAGTTTAGCTGCAGGCCACATGTGCTTTATGGATACCTCAGAAAACCAATTCTACAGCATGACTTTTGGCCTTAACTGCATGTTACATTAATGGCATTATTAACCAATCATGAATGTAGTAGATTTTGGGGGAAATAAAGATATCAGGTCTGTGTTTGTGCGTGCATGCATGTGTGTGTATTGGGAGGATGGGTGGGCGGGCAAGATAGAAGTATCCTCCACGAACCCAGCATGTGTGGAAGGGAGTTGAAGCCCTCCTTCCTCAGCCACAATACCAGTGAAAATGCCCCAGTTTTATACTACATGACTATTAGAATTAGTTGTTAACTGCTGTGTGGAGAGTGACTTTCACTGATATCACAACTAGGGAGGATACTGCAGCTTAAACCTTTCCTCCCCACATGCTGTGTTCATAAAGAAAGCACTTGCCCCGTAGCTGGTATTTAGCTCTGAAACCCACTGTGTGATTGCTAACAGCATCGCTAATGTTGTGGGTTGCTGGGCCTTTCCTCTGCCCAGCCTGTGATACGATCGCTCAGCAATGTGTAGAGACCATTCTAGGAAAAGCATCTGAGATTGCCCGCTCATACCCAGTCACATTCTCTTATGTTTATCAAAGACAGCCATGTAACATTGGGAGACAACTCAGTGCTTGAGCTGGACATCCTGGCACTGATTCCTACTTCCATCTCTACACCATTAGCATTTATATACCTTATCTTCTAAAAAGCTATCAAGGTGGTGGAACCTTTAATCTCAATAATCTTTGCAATGACCCTGTGAAGTAGGTCAGCATTATGAATGAAGTTGGAAATGATCCTGGAAAGTCTAAGGTTGTAACCCTTGGCTAGAATAAGAAATACAGAGAGGACATTTTTTCCTTAAGCATATGGGTCTTTTCTGACCGTAAGAAAAAGCAAAAGAAATAGAAGCCTTCTTTTGTTTTGGAGTAGGCTTCTCTAATTGGGTAGCATCACTGCAAGCCGGTTTATATAGCCAAGAGTGCACTGATGCTGTTCTAGTCCTTCTTAACAACTGTAAGTATTACAGAGCAAAGCTCCTGTGCAGGGCTGCTGTTGGAGGCTGGGCAAGGCATGCACTCTAGTGGGGAGACCTTTGTCCTTCCTCCCTGCTGATGCTGCCTGTGCACCAGCCCTCTGCCAAGTATAGCAGGAGCATGGAGAATAAGCCCTGGCCTGCACTGGCATTGCCCTCTCCTTCTGCACAACAGGGTGAATCAGCACAGAGGAAGAGGGCAAGCAAAGGGGCAATGGCACCAGAAACAGAGAATAGATGGCCTCCCAAGTGGGGAGATTCCACTGAGGGCACCTTTGCCAAAGGCCTGTAAAATCTGTGCTGATGCTGCTCCTAGTGATTTCACACATACTGTTTAATAATGAAGGAGTATGCATATTTGCTTGGAAAGATGAGTGGATATATTGAACGGGAAGTATATGTAGGACTTTAGTCTTGATACATCATTTCTAACCCAATGAAGAATTCAACATCTTTGGTTAAAAATGGAAGCATTTTCACCAAGGAGCTCACTGAAGATTTCTCATTAGCTCATTGCAGAGGTGCCTAGTGCTGTCACGTGATGGAAGGTTTGGGTCATGCCTGCCCCCAGGTCACTCTGATGCCTGCACTTTGGCCATCAGGTTTGGATGTATAGAGTCCAATATGTATATGACCAATCTGCATTGCTCACCCCACTGACAATCAGAATCTAGGTCTCTGTTCAAAGATAATGCCTGGCATGCGGGTTCTCAGTGGACGTGTCTGCAGCCAGGGAGGGTGTGTCTCAACCTTTCAGCAAGCATAATTCTGATGCACATGCTCATAAAGTAGCCTTCTCCACAACCAGTCCCACCAGGGTGAGACGGTTGCCTCAGCCAGCAGATGCTGGGGACAAGGGGCAGTGGCAAGATGCTGGGAGGACAAAGTTGTGCATGCCGCACAGTTTGACCTGAACCTCTAATTTAGCCTGCTGCCCTCAGGTGCCATGGAGGACACTGTCCCTTTGCCAGTGTTGAAGTAAGCACCTGCTGTACATGGAACAGATGGGAGGATGTAATCCCATCTTATCCTTCACCTAAGGCAGCAAAATGTCTTTGACTGGTCTTGGTTTGGATCCCCAAGACTGTATCCAAAGCTGCTTTGATTGACATCCATAAATCACAAATGACTTATGGCTGGATTACCCAGCATGTACATGGAATGCTAATAGCAAAAGGTATAACTACATGTTTTGTTAACAACATGATTAGCAATTATGTAATGGGTTCTTTAAAAATTAAATGCAAGCCACATGGAGCAGGACAGGGAGTGCTTGCAACTAGTAACACAACATGTAGAAAGCAGAAGCTTAAGCCTCCCCTCCCCAGCTGGGATCTTGGTAAATATCCTCCCACCCGAGGTGGCAATTAGCATTAGTAAAAAGCCTTGCATTGGTGCCAGTTTGAAATCAACTAAAGAATGGGCAATATGTATTTATTGAATGGATTTTGATGTCCACAAGGTGGCTTTTATGTCAGAATTACATGAGTGCTAGTAAATCTTGTTGTCTGTCACTTTTCTCTGAGATTTATAAAGCAAAATTGTGGCCTGGAACCATAACTGGATGATTCGAAACAAAAGGAAGCTGTAACAACATTGACATGTACTCAGATGAAGATAGCTCTTCTGAAAGGCAGATGACTTAAATTACCCCCTTAAAATGGCAAATAACAATACGAACTTAATCAAACTGAAATCCTCAAACATTAGTTACAGCTTTGTTTTTTATTTTTATAAAATGAGTGAGAGAGATGGTTATATGTAGAGTAAATAAAATAAATGTTTAGCAATCTAAAAGTAACTGTATAATAATAAAATTAAGGAAAGATTAATTTCAGAACTTCTTAATCATTTAAGTATTTTTATACTTGTATGCTTTATAATGAGGCATACACCTGATCTACTGTTTATAAACACTGGTGAAATAAAGGACCAAAGGTGAGCCCTCATTTGTACAGACTCTCACTCTCCACATGCCGATGCCTTCCTCCTCATGGCAATAGGTGATGGATGTCCCCAGGCATCCTACAATAAGCTCAGCTACCAGTCCTCTTGGTGGACCAGTTGCTGAACTGGCTGGAAGGGGAGGAGGAGGGAATGGCCACTGTGCAGGTGGAGGAGAAGGTGTCACAGCTGGGGAGGGGAAGGACGGGTGGCAAGAGTGTGGTGCTGGGCCTCTGGCTGCTGCCCACCCATGGCACCTGGTGCCTTCAGACTCGAAATGTATAAATAAATGAATGGTCAGTTCCATGGTGAATATATCTACATATATGAAAATTAATTGCATATCTGAAGGGGAAAATGCCTGGCATGTGGCTCACTGAAGTTTTCTGGTCCGTAATCTGCTGCACAGAATATGTGTTCTGGGGATGGGAGAAGATAATCACAAGCATAAAAACATCCCTGGTGGCATCTTTAGGCAAATGATATGTATAGGTTATCCATCATTCTTTCTTTACTCCTTCCAAAAGCATAGCTCTGGGTGATGTTTCTTTTACCTTCTACAACAATCTTAGACTTTTCAATAAAATTCTCATTTTCCATATGGCTAGGTGATCTTCTTTGATCAGGACACAGGCTTCCCAGGTCTATCTTTGTCAAACCAATCTATATTAAAATCTCATCTCATTTATATCTGCCGGTTGCCATTTCACTATCTGTCTGTCCCTAGTTGTTGTTTATTAGCTCTCCTAGGTCATTATCTTTAAAATTCACTCAGTGTAGGGCTTATATTGAATGTCTGTTCTGAGCATTTGGGAAACTACTTGGGAAGACAAGTTGGGTCCTTACATTCTCTTCCAATTTTCCTACATTTATTGATTTAGGAAAGGTTAGAAGACCACAGCTATACAAGTTTATAAAACCATCAAAATAAAGCAATGGAAAACCAGGAATGATTGTGTCCATCCAGTAAATCAAACCATAAAATAATGATTAAAATCAAGTATTTGATATACTTAAATGCCTGAACAATTGATGTGGAAAGTTCAGAGGAATATAGGGGACAGGATGCTATACAAAAAAGTATGGTCTCTCTTAAACAAGGGGAGACATCAATAGGATACTCTTGATCCCATCCAAATGCAACCAAGTCCAGTGCCATTTAGTGACTAAACTAGGCAAGGACACTGTCCTCATTACCTGGCAAGGTCTTAGATTGCATGATATTTCAGGCCTCTACTCAACCCTATATTTTCCTTTCCCCTTTTTTGCTGAAGTAAGTGGTAACTCCAATATTAAGTCACTCATCTCTAAAACTGAAGTAAGAGATGATCTGAGTTGTAACACTGGTATCAGTCTTGCAAGACGGTTCTAGCAAAATCTCAGTATGTTTTCAAGTTTTCAAGTATTATGTTCTTGATTTCTGTTAAGAATTCTCTCTCTATTAGGGATGTACGAGAAATCCACAGTGGACTCAAATGTGTTTGAATTTTCAAGACTCTGACCCACAGATTCTGTAGTGGACTTGCTTTTTCTGAGTCATGAAGGTTCTGTGAACTTGCAGGCCATTTTTAGTTTGCATAATTGTATGCAAATATAGTTATAGAAAAATATGGACATTTTAGAAAATTCAACCAAAAATGTGCATCTTTCCCATAACTAAAATGTCAAAATATGCATCTTCAGGGTTACCCAGTGAAACTGATTGGCAGTAGATTTTGAATGGACAAAGGAAAATACATCTGATGACACACAATAACTGTATGTAATCTGCTACTACAAGATGTGATTAAAAGGGGATGAGACTAACTCCTAGAGGATAGGTCCAGCATCAGCTATTAGCTATTCCAGCTAAATGGAACTCTCATGACTAGAAGAGTATGAGGTCTGCATAGGATAACATCCCTTAGGGTCTCACTGTCAACCAGTTCCTATGGGATAGGAGCAACAAGGGAGATGTCTTTCAGCCCTGCTCAAGGGCTTCCTGGAAATATTTGATTAGCCACTGTTGGAAACAGGACTGGCATCATGGGTTGACACTATTGGGCTCCTTCCAAGGGCCATGCAACTGCAAGGGCTAAATTGCATCCTCCCACTGTGTGGTAGTGTAGATTGGACCCAGACAGAAAAGGGAAATTCGTGACACTGGTGACACTGGTGTTAGTGAGGAGGGCTCACCCAGGGCCTCTTTCCTAAGAGTCCTCCAAAATCCAGAACCAGCACTGGTTTGCTGGGAAAAAGCTTGCATAAGACTCCTCTTATATTCTCAGGGTGCAGTAACTGGTAGTTTGCCTTTGTCTTATTGCTGATTTTACTGCTTTAGGATTTGTGCAGGTTTCTTAGATTACTGTTGAATGATCCCAATCTAACTTTCTAACTACTTGACCATATCATTTGTGTTCATCATCTCCAGATCGAGTCTTGGCTCATTCATGAACTCTCATATAATCCCTAGCTGCATGGCTAGATATCATTGTATGGTGTAGATGGGTATTCTCTGAACTTTAATGATAACTAAGCCATCTAAGCCAACTAGGCCTTTCCCTCTGTAAGGGTGCGGACCCGATTGTGCTGGTCCGCCCCCGGAGTTGGATGGATCCTGATGGATTCCTGAAGGCTCTGGGGGATTTTCTGGTTGATAGGGCTAGTGCTCCTGTCGATGCCTTGGTTGAACTATGGAATGGGGAGATGACCAGGGCTATTGACACGATCGCTCCTAAGCGTCCTCTCCCACCTGGCAGAGCCCACTCATCTCCTTGGTACACACCTGAATTATGGGCGATGAAGTGGGTTGGGAGACGTCTAGAGTGTAGGTGGAGGAGATCACGGGATGAATCTGACTGAACACACTTAATAGCCCACTATCGGGCCTATGCTGTGGTGGTGAGAGTGGCGAAGAAGAAATTCTTCTCCGCTTCCATTGCCTCCTCACAATGTCATCCGGCGGAGCTCTTTCAGGTGGTGCAGGGGCTGGTAAATCCGGGCCCAAAGAGAGATCTGGTGCCACCTTTGAAGGCCTGCTGTGACGACTTCGGCAAGCATTTCAGAGAGAAAATCGCTCAGATTCGTCACGAGCTGGACTCTACTATTGAATCAGATTCTATTGGGGAGGTGCCAATGATGCTGTCGAGTCCTCAGTTGATGGATGAATTTCAGTTGTTGCAGCCTGATGATGTGGACAAGGTGCTTGGACAAGTACGTCTTACCACCTGCTTACTAGACCCTTGTCCATCTTGGCTACTCAAGAATGCCAAGGATGGGATTGTGACCTGGATCCTGGAGGTGGTCAACACCTCTTTAAGAGACGGCTGGGTACCTGCCCCTTTAAAGGAGGTGGTAGTCCGGCCAGTCCTAAAGAAGGCATCCCTGGATCCAGAGGTGGTCACCAATTATAGACCAGTGGCCAACATCCCGTTCCTGGACAAGGTGCTAGAGCGGGTGGTGGCGGGACAACACCAGGCACTCTTGGATGAAACTGATTATCTGGACCCATTTCAGTCCGGCTTCAGACCTGGGTACGGTACTGAATCTGCCTTGGTCGCCCTGTATGATGACCTGTGCAGGGAGAGAGACAGGGGGAGCGCGTCCCTGTTGGTTCTCTTGGACCTCTCAGCGGCTTTCGATACCATCGACCATGGTATCCTTCTGAATAGGCTGGCGGGATTGGGAGTTGGAGGCACTGCTTTGCGGTGGTTCCGCTCCTATCTCAATGGCCGATTCCAGAAGGTGATGCTGGGGGACTATGGCTCTGCACCATGGCAGTTATGCCATGGAGTTCCGCAGGGGTCCATTTTGTCCCTCTTGCTATTTAACATCTACATGAAACCGCTGGGAGAGGTCATCAGGAGGTGTGGGCTGCGGAATCATCAGTACGCTGATGATACCCAGTTCTACCTCTTGTTTTCCACCAATCCAGATGAGGCAGTGGCTGTACTGAACCGGTGCCTGGCCGAGGTAATGGGCTGGATGAGGGCCAATAAACTGAAGCTCATCCAGATAAGATGGAGGTCCTGTTGGTGGGTGGCTCGGGCTTCGGGGTGGGGGACTTGGGCCTTGTCCTAAATGGGATTGCACTACCTCTGAGGGACAGGGTTCGCAGCTTGGGAGTGCTCCTCGACCCTGAGCTGTCATTAGAAGTTCAGGTGATGGTGGTGGCGAGGAGCGCTTTCCTTCAGCTTCAGCTGATCCATCAGCTGCGTCCCTATCTGGAGAATGATTGCCTGGCGACAGTGACCCACGCGTTGGTAACTTCCCGACTAGACTTCTGTAACGCGCTCTATGTTGGGCTACCCTTGAAGACAATCCGGATACTTCAATTGGTGCAAAATAGAGCTGCCAGGTTGCTGATGGGGACTGGGCGTTGTTCTCATATAACCCCAGTTCTCCGTCAGCTTCACTGGCTCCCTATTGAAGTCCGGGCCCAATTCAAGGTGTTGGTTATGACCTATAAAGCCCTTAACAGCTTGGGTCCTGGTTACATAAAGGAGCGCCTGCGTCCATATATGCCCTCCTGCCCCTTGAGATCGGTGGCAGAGGCCCTTCTCCGGGAACCCTCCGTGAAGGATAGTAGGAGGGTGAGTACCCGGAGGAGGGCCTTTTCTGCGATGGTGCCCCACCTATGGAATGCGCTCCCCAGAGAGGTCCGCCTGGAGCCGTCATTATTTGCTTTTCAGCGCCAGGCGAAGACCTTTTTATTTAAAAGTTATTTTAACTGTTAATTTATTATTATTGTATTTATAGATTTTAATAGATATAGCCAAGATGGTACCAGTTTTTAAATTATTAATTGTATCTTTTTATGAATGTCGTGAGCCGCCCTGAGGCTTTGTTGCGATGGAGGTGGCATAGAATTGTTATAAATAAATAAATAAATAAATAAATAAATAAAGGCCTTTTGTAGGCACAATTCTCAGCTTGTCTTTGTCAAAATAAGCTCTACTTAGTTTAATATATCAAAAATTACTTTTAGAGATATATGTGTCTCTGATACCTCTCTTTTTCTCTGAGTTGTATGTTTACATATTTGTGTGTGCATTGTAATTTTTAATGTAATAAATGGAAGAAATACACAAATGAATTATTCTCAAGTAGATGTAGATAAGATTACAGCAGATAAGATAAAATTCAGTATGGCTGCCCCTAACATTTCATACTTGGAGAATTGCAGGTACTCAGTGGAAGGCAGGAGGACATGGAGACTACTGTGCTGTCCTCACCCTTCCAAAAGTTTTGAGTGTTTTTCCAAGGTCCAGTCTGGGATTCTGCTCTATACTTTTGTCTGGTCCCCAGGACAATGTCTGGAAGCCATAGGATTGTGTCCTTCGTATAGGTAATTAACAATTAAACATCTTTGCTAAACCTGAGCTGCTGGACTGCTACAGTATAGGTATTAAAAGCATCAGTTAGCACTTTTGTTATTTTTTCCTATCAGTTTGACCATGCTTGCACATTTGTTCCTTGTTCACAAGTTAAAAGTAACGTGGCAAGTGGGGTAGTGTGGGGATGGAGAGCAAGAGAGACGGGTAAGGCACACTTGAATAATTTATAGCCTTTGTCAGTATCAGTACTCCAGAATCTTTTGCTTGTTTTTTCATGGATCTTGAGTGGCAAAGGAAAGGTAACCGAGTTACAAAGGAACTGGAGGAAGTTCATAAATAAGACATTTTAAAAAATAAATTTGATGGTGCACAAAACATAGCTGACTTTAAACAATGTGAAGCTACACAATGACAAATATAAGTCACTCTATAAAAGTTTTATGTTGCCAAAAGGGAATTTGACTACAATTAAGATAAAGGCTAACAGGCTTTAGGCTAGTCCAGTCCAGAAACTGAGTTAGCTTTGAGGTACATAGAGTGGCTTTTCCCAACCTTTTCCTAACCTTGTAGCCCAACATCCAGATGAGGTGAGAAGGTGAGAATCAGTCCAGGCTAATAATATCATCAAAGTCTTGCACAGCTTTCCCCCCCATCACTCTGGTTCCTATTTTGTTATGCAACTCTGTTTGAAACTATGTTCAAGAGAATGCAATCAACACAACCATATCTCCCCAACCCCCAATATCCTTTTCTATCACTTCTTCCATTTTCCCAGTTTTGACTTTGCCAAATTTTGGATGGTGAATTCCTTGGGGCAGGGGCCTGCACTCTTGTGCTCAGTGGAGTGGTCTGCACATGGAAGGCAAGATGGAGCTTACCCTATCATGCCCATGAATGCATGGGAACCACAACTTGCACAAGAGACTTTTGTGGTTCTAAAAATAACTCAAAGCAACCAGGAAAGTTTTTTTTCCAGAATGGAGTAAGTCAGCAGAATTTGCAGAAGGAATGGTTTTCACTAATTTCTAGGGTTATTTTCATGGTGTAAAAGCTCTGTTGTGCAGGCAGTAAGTCCTGTGGGTTCAATGGAACCAGCAGAGATACATTTGCTCTGTTGCCTCTCCCCTGAGTGTAAAAACAGGTAGAGTGCTGGACAGGAGGAGCAGAAGAAAAGGAAAGTGGAAGAAAAGGAGAAATAAGGTGAAGAACGAAGAAAAACTGTTTCTGTGTGTCTCCTTGAAGCAAGTTATGTGGGAAGTAAAAAAAATAATAATGTTGTGGTTGGATAATCAAAGCTGGTTCCTGGCTTTGGAAAATCTGAGAGTTACCAAAATAGAGCAACAGATGCAACTAGCCTCTTAGCAATGCCATGACAATCATAATGAAAACATCAATAGCTTGACATAATAAAAGATGGGAACTTGCTGCAGGGAACAAACATTGTCCCAGTTTTAGTGAGTCCCTTAGTTCCAAAATGTATGCGGGGAGGTCACAGTTGTGGGCACAGCAGCTTCTAGTGTGCCACACTTTTTTTTTTTAAATAAAGTCTCCAGAAAGCTTGCTTTAAAGTATACAAACAAAAAGGAGTTGGTGGAGCTTAGCACCAGTAAGCCATTGCCATCCTGCTGTAAAATACATGCAGAACTGCTGCTCTTAATTGGATGTAGCATGTGGGCTGGGAAGGGACAATGTACCCAGTCTTGCCATTGAAGCCGTATGTTCATTTAAAAAAAAGCATTAAACCCCTTTCCATTTAAGTTCTATTGCACGAACATGCCATTTAAAATTTTGGCCCAAAACCCCTTAAAACATTTCAGCACAAATTGCAAAAGTTGCCTTACAAAAATTTAACAGGTTGCTAAAATGGCACTCTCTGGAAATGAAGGTGTGTCAACATGAAAAGGCATGACAATACAGTTTAACCACTGAAAGCATCATTGCACACATCAAAAGCATCTCTTGTAACATAGAAGAATGGTGCTAAGATAATCTGCATCTGTGCATGATGTACTTCAGGTTTAGTCCTTTAAGATCATCAGATTTTGTGAGCAATGAATTGATGATAACAAATTGGAAATACCCCATAAAAGGGAATGAACAAAGAGTGACAATTTGAGAATAAATGCTTAGTTTGAAAGTGCTCCATGTTGCTTCATGATTTGCTGCTCTGACCCTGCCTTCACCCCATTCTCTGGAGCAGCTCACTTGGGAGGCCAGTAGTGTCTAATAGATTAACACAAGAACACATTCAGGGCTGATAAAAGGAAACACTTCTTCACATGGGCCATAATGAATCTTTGGAATTCATTGCCACAGGAAGTAGTGATGGCCACCAGTTTTGAAGTCTTTAAAAGGGGACTGAACAAATTCAGGGAAGGGAAGGCTATCAATGGTTGCTAGTCCTGATGACTATACACCAGGACTAGTAGCAGAGGCTGTAGCAGAGACTGCTGGGGAGCTTGCAAGAAAGAGTCTGTTGTACTCGCATCCTGCTTGAGGGAACCTGTGGGCAACTGATTTATTTATTTATTTATTTATTTATTAAAACATTTCTATGCCGCCCCTTGCCGAGGCCTCGGGGCGGCTTACAACATCAAATAAAATACAAAATACATTAAAACAATAACAATTAAAATATATACAGTAAAATAAAATAAGCCGCTCTGGCCAAATAAAATTCAATAATATTAACATTTAAAATGCTGCTTAAATAAAAAGGTCTTCGCCTGGTGCCGAAAAACAAATAACGACGGCGCCAGGCGGACCT
>NW_025336114.1:2539196-2634890 GCF_004798865.1 Varanus komodoensis | reverse complement strand
CGGAGGAGGGCCTCTCCCGCTGATCTCAAGGGGTGGCTGGGCATATATGGACGTAAGCGCTCCTTCAGGTAACCAGGACCCAGGATTTGCTGCTGTGTGAACAGAAAGCTGGACTAGATGACACCTTGGCCTGATCCAGCATGGCTCTTCTTAAGTTTTTATTGGTCATGGCAGCCTCCTTCCAATCATTCTCTTCTGGGGATGGTAATTCTGATGATTGTCTGCCTGAAGATGTGATTAGATTTGTACATACTCTGAAGAATCATCATGTTTACTGATGCCAAGAACCAGCAGAGTTACCTGCCCTCACAGAAGATGTAGACAAGTGGCATCTCAGAGAGGGGCTAGTTCTCCTGCATGTGCTTTTCAGGTCAAAGAGTAAAGACAAGTGCCTCTAATATGTTACTGCATTGCCTTGAACATGTGTATGGGAACACTCATGTGCACACATGTACAGGAAAACCTGGAAATGTACAGAGCTGTGGTGTACACATGATAGACTTTTCATTATACTTTTTCAGAGTGGAGAAACTAGCTTAAACACAAGGGGAGTTTAAACACAGAAATTTTGTTTTACTATAAATGATTAGAGGAAGACAATGCTTTATCAGTACACCAGTTTCCTAGCATGGGAATTGCAGGCTGTTCCAGTTATAGGGATGATGCAAGAACAAGCAGAGTTGAAGAATTATGGTTTCCCAAAGAAGACCACCCCTTCATGGATCACTGCCTTGCCATGGCGAAGGGGCTTGCATAGCACAATGAAGCTATGAACTATGGTGTGCAGGGGCACCCAAGACTGATAGGTCATAGCAGAGAACTCTGACAAAAGGAGATACACTGGAGAAGGAAATGACAACCCATTCCAGTACTCTTGCATTGAAAACCCCAAGGACAGTTCTAAAGGGCAAAATGATATGACACTGGAAGATGAGGCCCTTAGGTCAGAAAGTGTTCAATGTGCTACTGGGGAAGAGCAGTGGGCTAGTACTAGTAGCGCCAGAAAGAATGAAGCAATGGTCAAAGCTGAAAGGACACTCAGTTGTGGATGTATCTGGTGGTGAAAGGAAAGTCCGATGCTGTAAAGAACAATACTGCATAGGAACCTGGAATGTAAGATCTATGAATCAAGGTAAGCTGGACGTGGTCAAACATGAGATGACAAGACTGAACATCGACATCTTAGGAATCAGTGAACTAAAATGGACAGGAATTGGTGAATTTAATTCAGATAACCATCAGGTATACTACTGCGGGCAAGAATCCCTCAGAAGAAATGGAATAGCCTTCATAGTCAATAAAAGAGTAGGAAAAGCAGTACTGGGATACAATCTCCAAAATGACAGAATGATCTCAGTTCAAATCCAAGGCAAACCGTTCAATGTCATTGTAGTCTATGCCCCAACCACTATGCCCCAATCACTGATGCTGAAAAGAATGAAGTTGACTGGTTCTATGAAGGCCTACAACACCTTCTAGAAATAACATCAAAAAATGATGTCCTTATCATCATGGGGGATTGGAATGCTAAAGTAGGAAGCCAAAAGATAACTGGAATAACAGGCAAGTTTGGCCTTGGAGTACAAAATGAAGCAGGGCACAGGCTGGTAGAATTTCGTCAAGAGAATACGATGGTCATAGCAAACACTCTTTTCCAACAACCGAAGAGACGACTCTACACATGGACCTCACCAGATGGTCAACACAGAAATCAGATTGACTATGTGCTCTGCAGCCAAAGATGGAGAAGCTCTATACAGTCAGTAAAAGCAAGACCAGGAGCTGACTGTGGCTCAGAGCATGAGCTTCTTGTTGCAAAATTTAGGTTTAAATTGAAGAAAGTGGGGAAAAGCACTAAGCCACTCAGGTATGACCTAAATCATATTCCCTATGAATATACAGTAGAGGTGACAAATAGATTTAAGGAATTGGATCTGATAGACAAAAGTGCCTGAAGAACTATGTACAGAGATTCGCAATGTTGTACAAGAGGTAGCAACTAAAACCATCCCAAAGAAACAGAAATGTAAGAAAGCAAAATGGCTGTCCAAGAAAGCTTTACAAATCGCTGAGGAAAGAAGGGAAGTGAAAGGCAAGGGAGAAAGGGAAAGATACACCCAACTGAATGCAGAATTCCAGAGAATAGCTAGAAGAAAAAAGAATGCCTTCTTAAATGAGCAGTGTAAAGAAGTAGAAGAAAACAATAGACTAGGGAGGAGCAGAGTTCCATTCAAGAAAATTTGAGATATGAAGGGAACATTTCATGGAAAGATGGGCATGATAAAGGACAAAAATGGTAGGGACCTAACACAGGTAGAAGAGATTAAGAAGAGGTGGCAAGATTACACAGAAGAACTATGCAAGAAAGAGCTTAACGTCCCTGATAACCACGATGGGGTGGTTGCTGACCTCAAGCCAGACATCCTGGAATGTGAAGTCAAATGGGCCTTAGGAAGTCTTAGTAACAACAAAACTAGTGGAGGTGACAGTATACCAGCTGAGCTATTCAAAATCCTGAAAGACGATGCAGTTAAAGTGCTACGCTCAATAAGCCAGCAAATTTGGAAAACTCAGCAGTGGCCACAGGACTGGAAAAGGTCAGTTTACATTCCAATTCCAAAGAAGGGCAATGCCAAAGAATGTTCAAACTACTGCACCATTACACTCATTTCACATGGTAGCAAAGTTATGCTCAAAATCCTACAAGCAAGGCTCCAGCAGTATGTGGACCGAGAACTACCAGAAGTACAGAGAGGTACTTTTGAAGAGGCAGAGGAACTAGAGATCAAATTGCCAACATATTCTGGATCATGGAGAAAGCTAGGGAGTTCCAGACAAACAGCTACTTCTGCTTTACTGACTATGCTAAAGCCTTTGATTGTGTGGATCACAACAAATTGTGGCAAGTTCTTAAAGAGATGGGAGTACCAGACCATCTTATTTGTCTCTTGAGAAACCTGTATGTGGGTCAAGAAGCAACCATGTGAAAGACGGGGCTAGGTGAATCACAAGTTGGAATTAAAATTGCTGGGAGAAATATTAATAACCCCAGATATGCAGATTATACCACTCTAATGGCAGAAAGTGAAGAGGAACTACAGAGCCTCTTGATGAGGGTGAAAGAGGAGAGTGCAAAAGTTGGCTTGAAACTCAACATTAGAAAGCTAAGATCATGGCATCTGGCCCTATCACTTCCTGGCAAATAGATGGGGAAGAAATGGAGGTAGTGACAGATTCTATTTTCCTGGGCTCCAAGATCACCAAAAATGGTGACTGTAGCCAAGAAATTAAAAGACGCTTGATCCTTGGGAGGAAAGCTATGGCAAATCTAGACAGCATACTAAAAAGCAGAGACATCACCCTGCCAACAAAAGTGTGTATAGTCAAGGCTATGGTTTTTCCAGTTGCAATGTATGGCTGTGAAAACGGGACCATAAGGAAGGCTGAGTACCAAAGAACTGAGGCCTTTAAATTGTGGTGCTGGAGTCCCTTGGACTGCAAGGAGATCAGACCCGTCAGTCTTAGAGGAGATCTACCTTGACTGCTTTTTAGAAGGCCAGATACTGAAGATGAAACTCAAATACTTTGGCCACCTAACGAGAAGGAAGGACTCACTGGAGAAGAACCTAATGTTGGGAACAATTGATGGCAAAGAAGAAGGGCATGGCAGAGAATGAGGTGGCTTGATGGAGTCACTGAAGCAGTCAGTGTTAGCTTAGGTGGACTTCGGGGGATGGTGGGGGACTGGGAAGCCTGGAGGAATGATGTCCATGGGGTCACGATGGGCCAGACATGACTTCATGACTGACATAACATAAAGAAGACCAAGAAAAGTACAGCAGAACTGAAGAAGCAGTGCTTGGAGAACTAAATGGAAGTGCCACACTAGAGGCAGAACTGACAAGAGGCAGATTAAGATGAAAACCTATGTACGTTTGGACAGAAAAAGCCCTACAGCTCCCAGAAACTCCTACCAGCATGGCTGGGGCATGCTGAGAGTTGTAGATTAAAAAAAAATATAAGCATGCATAGGATACCACCTTTCAAATACTTTTAGGAAAAAGAAGAAAAAAAATAAATAAAAACATAGTAACTGTATCTTATTTCAGAACAAGGGGAACCCAAACAATTTCACTTCCTCATTGTTCATGCTCATTTGGGAATCCATTGTGTGCACAGGTTATCCTGGCTGTGTGGAGTGTGCTAGAAGATTGTGAGGAATGGATGACAAGGGATGAGCCCTGAGTCAACCAATCCCTGAGCACATCTTGGAGTACAGTGGCAGGGTCCTACAATAAAGAAGTACAGTGGCTGGCTGGTCAAGGACAGTTGTACTTGTCAATGTAATGATGTTCATCCATCATTTTTAAATAGGACCTTGACATCTAACGAGTTGTGGGCTGTTCACGGTGTGTTCACAGGTGGCTGATAAGGTCAATACGGGCACGGAATGTTCTGCCACATTTTGGGCAGACATGTGTGGGCACCACTGTTGCAGCATTTGCAACTCTGGCTTTACGGAGTGCTCGCTTCTCTTGTGCTATGGTTGTCCTTTTAGGTTCAGATGTTTGACAGCCTTGGGGGATCATCGTGTGCCATGTCGATTGATCTTGTGCCAGGGTCTCCCAGGAGGTGATGTTGATATCCAGGGACTTGAGAGAGGCTTTCAGCGTGTCTTTGTATCACTTCTTTTGTCCCCCATGCGATCGCTTTCCTTGATGTGATATTACAGTATTGGAAGGATAGTGCAATGGATTTAGGACCTAATGGTGCTTTCAACGTTTGAACAGAAGGCATATAGAAACCACTCGTGAATAGATGTACACATGGATATTTTGTCTGCCTTCATTGATTATGATGATGATGATGATGATGATGATGATGATGATGATGATTACATTTCTATGCCGCCCCTTGCCGAAGCCTCGGGGCGGCTTACAACACAATAAAATACATTGAAATACAATAGAACATAATAAATTACCATTGATGGGTATGTGTAACTGATATGTTCAAGTCTATGCATGGATGTGTGTGTATCTACATGGATCTATAATGGTTTCTTCTTTTATGGTTTTGTTTTGTTGCAACTTAGAATTTAAAACAATTAAAAATAGACATAAGGCTGGGAGCCCATGGGGCAATGGCTTTTGTGCAGACTCAGACTGAACAAACTGTACAATTGTATGGTTTGGGGGATGAATCCAAGCCTTTCTTTGGAGTTCCAACTGTATAATGGAATTAAAGCTAACTGGCTAAGCACAACCAAAGCCAAGCTTTCAAGAAACTATTAAGTAGAGTTGTTTAGAACAAAGGGTGCCATGAGTGGTATTGTGCAGTGTAGAAATGTAATAAGTAAATAGATAGAAATGCTGAAAGAAATACTCAGGAGTGGCAGAGGATATCTGCTTCAAATAAAACTATTTTTATTTTAAGCATAAGAATTAGAACATCTTTTTGAAATTACAGCATAATGGGAAATCTAGTATATTTTTTTTTCTTAAACATGAGTTCCGATGGACCTGGTTTAACATCCAAACAGACTTACATACATATGGTTGTCAGGCATAGTTCTCTTAGTTGTGTCTACGATGTTCAGAAGCCCTTCAGCTTGGAAGCGAAAAGGTAGCCAATGCTGAACAGAAGGGGCCATCGCAAGTTGGACCCTTCTCTTCCAAAACACCAGAAAATCCTTTACAATGCAGATCTTTATTGCCACTTCACAGCTAACAAGACAGTTTAACTCTAAGAGCCCTCTGGTAAGCTGAACAATAAACCTCTGCTCATGTTGAAACCAGATTGGACACTTGTCCTCCATACTTCCCTTTCAGTAATGCTGCAGGCTCCACCCTCAGGGTAGCTCCTGCTAGTGGAGACCCAGCCAGTGAGACCTACGCAAGTCCTCTAACTGGGTAACTCATCACCACTGGGTCAGGGACCAGGCAAGGCAATGGCTCTCCCTCCTCTCCTTGGATTCCCCACCCCCACATCTGCTATCGTGGTCTACCTGAGAAACTAGGAAGTGACCGTGATGGGGCTTCAAGTCTTCTGCCTCCCCTTTGATCCTCCTCTCTTCCCATTGCCGCCTCCTCTCACTCTCTCCCAGAATATGAAAATGCAGACCCTTGAAAAGTCCACAAAGAGGGGACTCACTCCAGGAGCAGTGGGAGTAACCCTCACCTTCCCGCATAGTCTATTCTACATTTTAGCTACATGGCCATTTTTGGCTGTCTAGTTGAGGTGAACTGGGGAAAGAGAGAAGGAGGCTGGAGTGCTTTCAGGATACATCATCTTCTGCCTGCTACCCACCCCCCAGAATGCCCTCTTCACCCCCCAAGTGGGGGAGGGGGTGCGGAATGCAGATTTCCAGCTCTGACCTTAGATCTAGGAATGCAGATTACTTTACCACTCCCCTGTCAAACAGCCATAGCAAAACTTTAAATATTGCTCTGGGTATGAAGGAATCTGCATGTTTGCGTTCCCCAAGTGCAGGACTGCAAAATGTTTAGCCCTGGAATGATGTAGAAAGGGACATTCCAGCACATCCAGCTTCTTCCCTTACTAAACTACTATGATGGGAGCTTATGATCCTACTAAAGTACAGTGATCCTATAATCAGACTGTAAGAATTGCACAAAGAAGAGACTTTTGTAAGATATCATGTTCAAGTAAGCATGCATATGGTTTACTTGGAGGTAAGTCCCATCTCACAAATTTCAGTGTGCTTTACCTCTAAGTAATTTTCCACAGACTGAAATTTAAAATGGTAAATGGGTAATCTCAGAGACTCAACCTGGCAGCTTTAACTTATTTGGAAGTAATCTTCCATCAGAATTAGTGAGATGTCTAAGTAAATATATTCAGAACTGGAATGAAAGGCTTTCCAAACAGTTAGCAAAAATATGCAAACAAAATCTACTATCTGTTGTGATAGATTTAAAATGCATTAACTGTGGCACAGTTAACCCAAATATCTAGGAAAGGAGGGAATAGAAGAAGGTTTCTTAATATTTGGGGGGTTGGAAACAATAAGATATTGTATGATAGGCAAGCTGAACTCCATAACAACCAGCCGTGGTTCCAGTGAACAACAACAAAAAAATCAAGTTAGAAAATGTATTTACTGAAAAATATCTATTTTCCTGCAAAATAATGTAAGAATAATGAGTGCACATTCCCTTTTGATGTGTGTGGCACATACTCCTTTAAGGAGAAATTCTGTATTTCAGAGATAGTGTGCATATCGTGAAATGAAACGGTTGTTATGGCAACAACTCTCAAAAGCAACTACTTAACTGAGAAATATGTTCTATACAGCCATAGAAAAATGAAAACATGAAAACAGAGACAGGGAGAATGGCCAAACAGAAGCAGTATGAGATGGTGAGAGCATTGCTGATTTACAAGCACATAGAAATACAGGAAAAAAGCTATTTATTTTCCTTCTATTTGAAGCCAAAGTATAAAGCTGCATCTGTTCTTGGGTAGTTTAATAAGTCCCCCTCCCCAGAATTAATAATAATGTTTTCCCTTCAGTAATGAAAATACACACACTCTCTCTCCTGTATCACATTAGCCCACCTTTATTCTTGCAGAGTCTCAACATGAAAGAGAAGTAAGTAGCTTGTGACAGCTGCTTTGGCCTCTGTTTGGGCACTGCTCTACAGATGTGCTGCAGGGGCGGAAGATGTGGCACATGGTAGGAACAAAGGGGCCCAGTGCCTCCCTCAGCAACTCACCTGCCTATTGCTCATGGCTCTAAACCTAGGTGATTTTGGTTGAGTCATTTGTTCCTAGACTATTATAGAGTGGTCAGGTCCTGGCATGACAAGATGCATCTACTGGAAATGCCCTCTTTGACACAGTAGCTACAGATACAGCGGCTCAGTCCTCTTTTGCATCTAGTTACCCTACAAACTAACCTACCTCACAAGGTTGTTGTAAAGATAACATGGAGGCACACAGTATTCCTTAGAGGAAAGAAGGAACAGAAAACTAATCAAATAAATAAAATATGGACTGCTGTTTTCTAACATAAGCTATTTCCTTACTTCACAATATGTTTTTTGAGAGTTTTTCTGGAGGTCAACTTTTAAACCCTTTTTTACTCTTATGCCTTTAGCCAGCTTTGGCCCAACTATTTTGACACTACAGGTGAGGATGCACTGCTGAAGCTGCCACAGGTGGGTGGGTAGCCCAGCTGGCAGCCCGGCAGCTGGCAGGCAGCCTGATGGTAGGGTGCAGCGGGGCAGCCACCCAGTTCCCTCCCAATCACTTTCCCTCCCCACATGATGCCCCAAAAGTTCATTTGTTTGGCTGCTGGCCAGCCACTTCATCACTGGCTTCCACATGTGTTCGTTTCTTCCTTGCATCCCAGCTGCGGGGACCTACCGAGTGGATGGATGACCTCTTACAGGGACACAAGCAGAAGGGAGCAGGTGGGCCCTTGCCAGGTGGCCAGCCAAGCACATAATCCTTAACACTGATGCTGCTGTTGCCACCCACAATGGAAAGAAGTGGCGGCAGCTGGGAGTTCACTCAGCAGGTTGTTCCAGGGAGTCATTCCACTTGTGGTCTTGCGGCAGCAACCACCACAGTGGGAAAGCAGCTTGTGGGGCTCTCCAGAACACCGTCTGGAGGTGATGGGGAGTGGGGAATGCCCTGCTGATGTGGGTGGAGTGTGGCTCTTCACAGCTTCTCCTGCTCCACTGCCTGATGTGGGCACATCAGCCTGCAGAATGGTAGGAAAATCAAGCCATTGATGTGAAAGTTTAACTTGCTAAATTTCCATGCATTGACCTACTGGAAAGGAACAGTAAACAACAAAACAAAGTAAAGCAAGTAGAGCTTAGCAACCCTATTAGTTCTTGGAAAATCTGGTGAGAATTCTGGCAAGAACAACTTTTCCACTGTCTCCAAGTCAGAAGTCTAGAAGGAAAGAAAGCACAGTTTCTTCCTGTGCATTGCACTTTTTCACTATTCTACAGTGTCACCTAGAGATTTTATGGTAGAACAGCAGGAAAGGAAATGCTTCTTGCGTAGTTCTCAGATATCTCCTTGTGGATTAGCAGTGAAATAACTGCCTTATGTAGAAAAGTTCACAGACACCTCTGTGTCTACTTGGGAGATAAAAGACTTTGCATGTTCTATGCCTGGTTGGTCCTCCCTTGCTCCCTCCACTCATCTGTCCAAAGCCATACCAGGATCTTTGCATCAGTGTAGGAGAAGCAAAGGGGCTCTATTTGCCTCTTGGGCTTCCATATGAGCACTTTTCATTAAACAGGTTCCTTAGGCACTTGCTTTGCTAGGGGTTGGGGTTTGCGGCTGGGAGGCCATTAGATGCAGCAGATCCACAGGTTCTTCTCTTCCTGTTCTCTGGCATAGCCCAACAAACTCAAGATTCCCTTCCAGAGGTGAGTGTCCAGACCACAGGGGAGGAAGTCACTGGGCAGGTCTTGTGATGGTGGTGGTCGTAAGGAACTCAACAGTCAGCTTCCATCTGCAGTCAGAGCTATGGCTGACTTCGTAAGAGGAGATCCACTGTGTCCTTTTGGCCCTCAGACCCTGTGTGGATGCCATCGGATTGCACAGTTAAAGTATGTTAAGGGTTTGCCTGGTCTTGCTCCCCTTCTCTTCTTTCAGCTTATTAATATTAATTATATTTTATACTTCCTAATAGCCAACACTCTTGGGACTTAATTCTGGACTGTGGATGAGAACATACACATACAAGTGAGCCAACTGTATCCTTATTTTGACTTTGTTGTACAAAAGGAAGAGCTGAAAACATTTTAAAATTTCTTTTTGGCTTGCATAAATTTGTAGGAAGAGAAGTCTGGTCATAAGGGGACTATTATTATTATTATTATTATTATTATTATTATTATTATTATTAGAACATTTCTATGCCACCCCTAAGTCTGGTCATAAGGGGACTATCAGTACTATGACTATTTTCCAGTAGGTGGCTAGAGAGCAATGCAGTGAAAATGCATTCTGTCAATGTGCTCTCCTTCACATTTCCTCATCACTACCCCAATTGTATTTAAGAGCTTAAAAGAAGAGAACTTCTGAAACTCTCCTTTACATTTCTTCTTAAAAACTGGAACTTCTTTGTTCTTTCATGGATCACCTTTTTTTGGTGAAGCCAGCTACTGATTAGCCACTGAGTTGCTAACCTACTCTCTTGCAAAATCTATCCTTTCCTCTTCTTTGCTATGTTTCTTTTGTATCCTAAATACAATTATTTGGAACCAGAAGTGAGCAAATCAGCCTGTTTCTGGTCCATGGCAGATTCACATGCATTTGTCCATTAGTCTCACTATCCCATTTCTGCAGTATTCTGTAATTGCTGGGGGAATGGACTCTGAACAACAAAAATGCATTTAAATATTTAACTAAGTGTTCTAAAAATCATTTTCTCTCCAGGTTTTATTTTAAAATATGTTTTGATATTTGTTGGGAATTGTGCCAATAACTGAGGGACAGCAAAACTTGGTGGATATAAGAAGAAGCCTCAGTAAAGCAGGCTTTACAGCTTCTCTCCTATTTTCACTGTGGGAGGAAAGGCACATTTTACCCACATCTTTTTATTCCTGTGGTTTGCATTTCTCTGCCTTTCTACTTATTCTGATAACTGATCACAAGGTGGCACTGTTATATAGCTGTATAGCATAATCAGGCCTTTCCATGAGGCTTTTCTGCTTCCTTGTGACTTTCCTTTCTCCAAAACAAAACAAAACAAAATAAAAACCAAGCAAGTAAGAAAGAAAGAAAGCAAACAAACAAAAGGCTGGACAACTCTTGAAAGGCCCTGCAGGATTATAATGCCATGAAAAGCCCCCCCCCCCCCCAAACATCCATGAGTGAGGAAGTAAATGGCTCCCATAGCCCTTGGAGGTAGGATCTCCCATCTTATCTCTGGACCCTAATTTTCATATTCATTGGCTGGTATATGACAATGCTGGGTAACTTTTGTGGTAAGATTTGTGGATGCTTGAAGCCTTAGATTCATCACAGACCTCATTCTGTGCCCCCGCCCTGCTCTCCTGGTACTTGTGGGAAAGCAGGCTGGCTGGCTGATTGAAAGACTGGAGAAGTAGGCAGACAGCACACTGTTGTTTGGAGGAAAGCAGTTGTTTTAGCTGAGCAGGAAAGAAGAGCCCTGCTAGATCACATCAAAAGCCTAGTTAGTCCAGCATTCTGTTCACACAGTGACACAAACGGGACACAAAAGGATTAAGTATCCTCCCATTCATGTTCCCCAGAAGATGGCATACAGAATTTCACTACTCTGGTGCCTGAGGTGCTACATAGTGAGTGGTCATTGATATCTTTATGAGGTGAAGGAGGAACACTTGCAAGTGGCTCAGAAAAGCTTGTAGCCTGCCTTCTTACTCCAAGCACATAGATACAGTTGTGAACGACACTGCTTGAATTTGCAGTTGGTCTGAAATCTTAAGAGACAAAACTAACTGCACATACAACTGCATGTTTGAAGGACAAAGCCCTTCCAAAATACGCTTAAGCTTTTCACTGGAAACCAGAAACTACAACTGGGATGTGAATAAATGGCTCCACTCAGGATGCTAAAGATCTTAGGCATTTTCCTTTTGTACATTATCTTACTAGCTCTGAGTTTCTAAGCAGAAGCAGACAGCAAATAACTAGATCAGGATTTAGACTAGTGATGAGAAGAATTTCTCAATCTAGCCCGAACAGAAGACAGCAGTCTAGAATCCTCCTTTGTCACTTATGTATATGTGTCCCCAAAAGGCAAAGTACACATTTGTAAATGAAAACTTCCTCCAATAAATCTTTTGTGGGTCTTTACAAACCACCTGATCGGATTTGTAACACTAGACAAAGATCTGTATATTTGCTGCAAGATTTGAAGGATTTTAAAATACATCTCTTGACTTCTGAAACAATTCAGTGTTTTAGAAACCAGGTAGCTAAACCTAACAAAGATGAAACGCACACGTTAGGCTCTTAAAGGTTTCCTGACAGCATTTTATACATAGGAATGAAGAGATAATGCAAGTCAGGTGTTTTAAATCCTGATTTTATTAATAAACTCTGGAGTAATAGCTTTAAAAATAACCCCCAGGATACTTAAAAGGGCTTAGGCCTTTCACAAACCTTTTGTCTAGCAGCAGCACAATTTCAGATTTTATCTTGGAGAAGGTAAATATTTAAATAGTGGCAGGAAATATTTTGATGTAAGTCATAATGGCCTCCCTCTGAATGTATTCAAGGTTAAATTGCCTCCAAAATCAGATTAAACATAAACGAATAAGCACATTAAAACAAAATGTGGAGAATGACAAAAATGCCATCCAAAAAGCAGTATATTTTAAGAATGGTTGGGAAGCTGCAAGATACTAGGACAAACTATTTGTCCATCTGATGTAATATTGACTAGGCTCAGACAAAACAATAACCGATAGTCAAAACCTGATTGTGGGTTGTCATTGAACTGTGTTATTTTTTCTGAATCCAGCTGAGATAATAACAAGCAATGGTGAACAACCCACAGTTCACATCGCAGCAATAATCCATGGATTTTCTTCATGAATTATTTATGATGAACAAACCATGGGTTGTTAGTGCAGCTGGGATCAGACAACATAAGCCATGGATTACCAACAGACCACATGCAATCCATATTCAACTTGAGTGCGGGTTATCTTATTATCTGAACCTAGTCATTATCTCCTGGCTGTGGCTTTCCAGGGTCTCAGATGGAGGTCTTACATATCATTTTTTATCTGATTCTTTTAGCTAGAAATACCAGGGAATAAACTGGCACCTCTGAAGGCCAAGTATGTACCCTGCCACCCAGCTATGGTCCTTATAGTGATGCAAATGAGCAATCATTGCAAGTATTTTTGTCACTCTGTCTCATGGGCTTAGAGTAGCTCATGCAGTTTTATCCAAGAGGTAAAATAAATCTGTCTCAAGGGGCTTACAGTCAGGACCTTAGATTCAAAGAGGCTAAATAAAACTGGGAGTTTTTAAATGATATAAGGGCAAACCAATCAATGCTATACCAGCCTAGCTTCTGCTGAAAAATGGAAGAACAAGTTTTCCCTGAACTTGCCCTGACAAATAAGATGCAAATGTGCCCCAAACACACTGGACTCACTGCTAAATACATGCATATACTCTTCAATCATCCAGTAACATAGGTACTTCTGGAAAAGAATCTTAGGCCATCTAAATCACGTGTGAGGGGCAGCAGTGTTATGCCCTTCCATGGATACAAGTTTCAGTTGGTACATTTTTGATAGGTACTTATGCTTAAATATCAAAATGGAAAGGACCTTAGAGTAAAATAATATGAACATGGGAGAAAGGTAAACTGACAGGTTCATGTGGGTGGATGGCTTTGAGTGCTTAGCTTTTAAATGGCTGGCTTTCAACCATTTAACCATGCCTATGCTGCTGAATCCAGGTGGGCACTAATGATGCATAAAGAATCCAGTTGGGAGTGGGAATCCTTTGGATTTCCTCATTTCAGCCCCCCAGGCTCTGGCCTGCTATGTCTCTGCCCTAAATCTGCTTTGCACTGAGGGTTGTGTGGGTGTCTGGCTGGAAGTGAGTCTAAGTAAGTCTGCAAGGCCAACTTTCCCACATGCAACCCACATGCCTGCTGTATGAGGGGAGTTCTACTTTCACACAGGACTTGCAGGGAGGTTGGTGACTCCTATGTTAGTGGGACTCCTCATCCACTGCAGTTTTTATCTTGAGCTTCATGGGAGCTATCCATGGTGCTGAAATCCACTGCCAAAATAGGTTTACCACCATGAATATCTCTTACAGAAATGCAGAAAAAGCACATTTATTAATGTGACTGAGTGTACTTGTACAAATGCTCATGCTTGCTGTACTGCACATTCACACTAATCCTCCCACCCCAAAAGTGGGAAATGGATCTGTAAGTTCACAGCATCTGCATAACTTGGAAAAAGATGGTTTGCTGCAGAATGCACTGATTGGAGTCATAGAAGTCCATACTCATGTGAATCGTTTGCAGATTTCTCCACCATTCCTGAGTGTATTCATTCCTCAGTAGGCTGGTTTTGATTCTTGTGTTGCCTAACAGTCCCCCCCAACTCCTATTTCCAACAAGCATTCCAATACCACCTTCTTTTCCCTCAGTAGCTATGCATTGACTACATGGCCATCATAACTCAACACACCAGTTCCCTGTTAGTAGATATAAATAGTTCAAGAGCTCCTGATTTTGTGAAACATAAATACATGTCTAGGCTTTCTGGGCATGCTTATCATGGATTTTAAGTCTTTTGTGGTACAGGGCAATGTTTTAGTGACAGAGTAATGTATAACACAAGAAGACCATGTAATATAACATTTTCTATGAGCTTTAATTAGGCAACATTTATATAAAAGCCTTTGCTGTGTCAATTAGTTGATTGACTGTCATCTGCTTTCTGGGTTAGTGAAACCTTATCTTCTCTGAATGAATTTGTTTATTGGGGAGAAAGGGACCCAGGGAATGACCAAAAAAAAAAACAACCCAGTTTGAATTAAAAGCTGTGTCCTGAATGACAAGCTACATTTGATAAGGCTCTTAGTTTAATTACTTGTATTCAATTAAAATATATATTCATCAAGAAAGTTTCTCATATTACAACGAACTTGGAGAGAATCTTGTTTGCTTATGATTTTTAAGGTACATTTCTGATATTCCCCAAACACAGGGCACTCTCTTTAATTTAAAATGGATAATTTATTTGCTGATGCCCAGGAATCATTATATAATAGGTCAGAACCAATGACTTTCTTCCCATAACAATGAAATACTTTGTTATACAGTGTTATACAGCTGGCACATTTTGTATGCTCTGTTAAGTACTAGAAAGAAGCTCATAGGGGGAAAGAGTATTATCAAAGGTCTGCTAGCCTGTATTGTTCAGCATCCCATAACCTTTCTTATAAAAGCTTGATGGGCATATATACTGACTGAACTTCCATGCATCCAGTTCAAAGTTCTGGAACAGTTCAGACATTCTTGTCTTGTTTGTAGAGCACAGAATGAGTTTAACAGCAATGAGAATTTTTCTACACAAAAGAGTTTCATTGGTATACAGGAATTTTCATTCTGGAATTATAAATCAAGGTTACTTTCAGTGGTGCATCTATGGTTGGGTCTTGGGGTCCAAGTCCTGAGCCCTGTGGTCCAGCCTGTTCCCACCGCAGGACCACCCAGAGAGAGGCAGTTGATGATGGACATCAGGGCAGCAGAGGTAAAGTCTATTTTCTTCCTCTGCTCATGGCAACACTGTGATCTAAGTTTCAAATGGGTGAAATCGGTGTGATCTACACCCATGCCAAGAGCATTTTTAAAAAATCCAAATTGGCAAACAGTTTTGTTCTTCTTCTAGCATATCTGGGATGTAGAAGTATCTGTAAAGCATGGATTGGCAGCTGGAAAGGGTAGGGAAAAGAGAAATGTTAGCTGTGTGCTTTACAGATGAAGTAAGATGCATGTCCACCTAAGGGGTCTCCTTAAGACTATTAAGTCCATGTTCTAAACCTGCTTAGATGTACCATTGGCTATTTTTGTAGGGACAACACTGATTAATAACTTCTGAACCCCTGAAGCTGCTAACAATCTACTTTTATAAATTTAGTGGGTTTCGCAGAACTCCAGTACTCATGTTCACTGAGAGCCAGTGTGGTGTAGTGGTTAAGACTGCAGGACTGGACTCAAGTGATCTGGGTTTTAGTCCCCACTAGGCCATGGAGCCAACTGGATAATTTGAGGCCAGTCACAGACTCTCAGGCCAACCTACCTCACAGGGTTGTTGTTGTCAGGATAAGATTGAGAGCAGCAGGAGGAGAAAGATGTAAGCCACTTAGAGTTTGTTATAAGAAAAAAGCAGGACATAAATCAAACAAACAAACAAACTCCATTGAGAATTCACAGGTGGATATTGTTAGGTTGGTCTTGCTACTGATAAGATGAATTTCTCTGATCAAACTCAGACCTGGAAATGCAAAGGCAAGCCATATTTTTGATAACATACCAAAAATAGCTGCATGTGTATTCCAGATTGATAGCTTCACCACCCACAGTAAATAATTGGGAACAAGATGGGGGCTTTAACTCTCTCATGGCTCTGGGCCTCCAATCCTCTTCCCACCCACCTGTCCATGCCTGCCTGTGCATCCCGCCCTTGACTTCCTTCCAAGAGCAAGAAAGGAGGCTTTCCTGCTCACCTACCTGCATGGCACCTGCTATGGCTGAAAGCCACAGGGAGGACTGGGAAATTCCATTTTACAGGGCTACTGATATACATCAGTTATATTTCCCAGTGCTCCTGATGCCTGGGAGATCCAAGGTGAGGAAAGAAGAAAGCTCTCTCCCAGTTTCTGTCCCACTGCTGCTATTTGGAAGATTGAGTTTTAGAGGTGAATGAGAGAGTTAGATTGAGACAGTGAGGGAGGATTTGATTTCTTCTCCAGCTTGATTTAAAAGCCAAGGGAAGAAGAACTTCAATGGCAATGATGTTCACCTTGTATCTGAGGCCAGTAGTCTAAATCACTGAGAACAGTATGGCTAAACCTGATGACATCAGTAGTTTTCATATGACCTGCATGGACCATGACATACTCACATCCATCTCATACTATGAGACTGCTAACCTACTGCATGTATTTTTGGAATTGTTGCAGAATTGAGAACTGAGTACTGCACAAGGAATGTTTCCTTTTGTGATTTTCTACTGCATAAACTAATGGTGGCAGAGTGAATTAATGGAATAGCACAAATACATAAGTAAGAACACAGTTTTCTATCACTTTCAGAAATAATACCCCATTTATCCTGCTCTAAAACATTTGCTAAAAGTACTGGCTAGAGACAGAAGCAAAACTGGAGGGATATAGCAGCATTGTCTAAAGAACTCATAAACAACTACAAATAGGAAATGACAAGCATGCAATAAATGTCTCATGTAGGAAAGCTTTACTTTTTTAAAAATATTAAAAACCTGAGAATTGATGATACAGAAGAGCGAGCAGAAGAGCTGCATCTGCAGTATGAATGAGCTCTCTGGCCATTGCATATGTCTCATATTTGCATTAAAACCTTGATTGAAATATATTACACACAGAGAAGAAGAAAAGTGCTCCCATTTCTTCTAACTTGTCCATTCTCCTGTGCATTGATTGCCATCACTTTATTCAATACCCTCCCACAGCCCAATGTGAATGCTCTCACAGAAATGAGGTGCGCAATAAATATATATTTCTGGAAATGCACCATTTGAATGCCAAGTACAGCTGACAAGCAGTCTAATTTTTGGTCTTTCAAAACAACCCATCAGTATGGGGGAAACTGCCCTGAAAAATGCTGTTCTTCTCTGAAAGTTCTTTAATGCTATGATTCAGTGACCAAAGCTCACTTTCTAAGAATTCAAAGAAAATAGTGGGAGGCAGCTTCCAAAGCAAGTAGCAATTATATATTCTTCTCCCTGAACATTTTGTCTGCAATGCTGTGCAAATCATATAACTAAACTTCTTTCCTGTGCAAACTGTGTTTCCACCATGTTTGAGGCATTATCTCTACATACCGAAAGGAAAAAAAAGAACATGGAAAAAACAATTCAATCCTGGTGGTAAGCTGCTGATTTCTTCAGCCTTCTGGGATCCAGGTTCCCACAAATGGTTTCCCAAATGGTGAATGACACCATACTGTCAGAGAGCTTTGACAGCCATTGTATGGCGATTAGCCCAGGGTTTCCCAGATGTTTTGAGGTGAGGCCAACTTCTCAACTTTACCTTTCAGCCCTTCAACATACCAGCAGGCATTTCTTTGGCAGGTGGTATCCTCTCACATGCAGACACAGCTGCATGTGTGTGACCCATTGGTCTGTGTAAGAATCTGTGGATGGGACACTAACCCAGTAACTGTGTTTGAGGAAGCCTAGTACAATGTAGAACTGGTTCCTTCTTCAAGGCAGCCAAAGGAGGCAGAAAGGATGGTGCTGCTGCTTCCAGTCTGGGAAGTAATTTGGGTGGATGCAATACTAAACCTGTATTTCCACGTGGCACTTAATATAGTGCTCTGTTATCTGCCCGTGCCCATTTACATGGCTAAGATGTTTCTGTTTACCCATTCAATAAAGATCAATCAAAACTTTATTTAGGGCTTCTCTACATGAAGCATTTATTGTGCACTCATGATTCTCCAGTCACAGACGTTTGCAGAACCTTTTCACAACATCCTCCTCCCCCCACAGAGCCTCTGCCCTGTTTTCTAGCAGCCTTCTGAAAAAAGTCAGTCTGAAAAAAGATAGGAAGATAAGAGAAAGCACTGAAATATGACTAGTTGGCAACATCACCAAGATTCTGCTTAAAATGTTAGTGAGGGATGGCAATTCAATACTAAGCATCTGGAAGCAACAGGAATTTTTCTGCTGCAGACTCTTTCGCTCCCTAGAATTTCCCTCTTGGAATTAGGCCCTTCTTAGTTTGAGAACCACTGATGTTCCCCTATGGCTTTGAGCCCCTGGTAGGGACCTTGTTGAAGCAAAGCAGTTCTGGATCCAGGCAACGTATGGATGAAAGCACATCTTAGGCTGTCATGCATACCACTTGGAGTTCTATGAAGGAAGAAAGGGGAGCAAGCTTTCTCAGTGGGAATCATTTTCCATTTTGAATTGCAGGATCAGGCCACATGTCTTGCATTTATGAAGTAAGACCAGATCTTACAGTTCTTGCAAAATAAATGCTCATGGATAGATACTTCCCAGGAACTGTAAACCATTGTGCATGGGGAACCCATTCATATTAATATCCATTAGAGCTGACACATGGGCAGAACATGATGAGACTTTTATCTGTCTCCAGTAATGCATGGGGGCCTTAGGGTAAAAGAGCAATCCGTTCTATTGCGTTTTATCAACATGGTTCACTGTTTATGTGTTTGTGAATAAAGTCCTTTATGGTCCTATTTATCTTCCAGAAGGTGTGCTGATCAAGGCACTATTAGCTAGGAATGGTCTAATGAAACCACATTAGAATTTTATCATCTGGCATTAGCATTTAATCCTATCTTTACATATCTTTGCTCTAAATAAACTCACTGCAATTACACTGGGTTTCTTCAGAGCCCTGCCTCTCATGCTATGCCAGCTCCACTCTGGATTTTGTTTCTACAAAACTGAACTTGTTCTGCTGACAGGTGCAGCTTCTGCTAAATCTTTTGATCATTGCACAAAACATTCATCCTGATGTCTTTTGATCTAAGCAGTGTGCAGAAAATTCAAGGTTGTAGATTCACACTTCCCTGCCTAAACTCCCCTCCCCAACTTCCGGGGTTTAAATAGAAGGCTTCATGGCAGTAGATAAATGGTTCTAAATTGTTTGTTTTTAACTCATTCAAGTGTAATGGGAAACTGCTCAGCTCTGTCAACCCTTGGAGTTCCTGCCTGAATGCTTAAAAACTTGGAAGGGTTTCCTGCTTGCAGATAGTGCTGGACTTCACATTAGGTGGGTAAAATGCACAGTGTTGCTTGCTTATTAAAGTCCTCCCTGCCATTGCTTAAATTTCTGTGGGGAAAGTGAGGCAGTTCCTGTGTTGTATTTAGAGTTTCTGTGATGTAGATCCTACCCGGTGCAGAGGTTGTCCACTGGTCCCCAAACAGTGCCGTTTCCCTTCCAGCTCTGAATTCTTGGTTTGTGTATATTTGCTATAGAGAGAAATGTCCAAGAATGTCCTTGTCTAGTTGAATATAAAGGTCACAGTGTCACTGAAGGTGTACTCCATGGAATCTGGAACTATTTTTCATGAGTTTTTTTTCTTGTTGTGTTGTTCCCACCTTTCCCCAAGCCATAACAATAACTTGAAAAAGGATGCCATGGAATGGGCATCCTTTGAGCAGGGATTTTTTTTAAAGATGGCAATGCCCAAGTTTATACTTCAGGAAAAAATACGAAGTATTAAGCCAATAAAAAGGTCAAAGAGAACTGCTCACTGGGTGCATAGGCCATTTCTTTCCTCAAGCACAGAAGATATTTTTTAAAATATGCTGAGAGGCAGAAGTGAGCAATGGTGCTGCTCCTGTTCCTCTGCTCATTCCAGAGGATATGTGATCTATTGCGACTCTGAAAGGTAAAATGGAAAAGCTTGGCATTTCTACTACAGTACAGCAATGAG
This sequence comes from Varanus komodoensis, assembly GCF_004798865.1. Taxonomy (NCBI): domain Eukaryota; kingdom Metazoa; phylum Chordata; class Lepidosauria; order Squamata; family Varanidae; genus Varanus; species Varanus komodoensis. The sequence goes on along the minus strand of NW_025336114.1, from coordinate 2,614,699 downwards.
CATCAGGTCCATAGATCAGTGTGGTTCCTGTCCTGCCCACTCCAGTGTGATACCTAGCACCTTTATTGATTCAAGAAACTGAGCATTTTATTAGTGTAAATGATGAATTGTTACTATCTGTTCCTCTATAAGGTCTTCTAATGTCAAGCAAAGCTGACCCTATCAGTTTTATGGTTTGTTTGTAATAGTGATGCCATGGCTAGCTTGCCTCACTGTCACTAAAGGTACACAGTAACAGGCACAATTAGTACAGGGAAGGTTCATGTTTGAATCAGAATTGTATTACTTTTGACTTCTTTGCAACCTTCTATGTTCCACTGAATTAAACATCAAATTAGACTGATGTCTGTCAGGTAGCACATAATGCATTCCCAACAGTATACAACATAACATCTGACAGTATAAAGAAACTGCTGTGCCTTTTACATTCTCCCCCACCTGCTCTTCATACAGGGCTTCCCACTCTTCTAGCCACTGAGTATTTGGTTGGGATGCTAAAAGTGTTCAAACGGAAGAGATAAACCATTGTAACAGACCAAAACTATGTTTGATATGTACAAAATGATGGTTATGCAGCACATCTGGCATTGCAGTTCCAAGTAGAATGTGATCAGCATCTGAAGAGTTGGCTTTGCATCAGGCACTGCTCCTGGCACTCCTATGGTTAAAAAAAGTGAACTTCTTCCTTTCTTAGCAAGACCAAAACCACAGCATCAAAATGACAGAGCACAGAACTGAAATATGCAGGGGAGAGATAACAATGGAAACACTACTTTAGATATCAGTGATGCTAAAGGGTCAAGTACAAAGGACGGCCATAGCCATGCTAGTTTTTACTGCTTCAGCCCACTCCAATGTCAATGAACCACCCTATGTGGTGCATGGTTCCCTCATAAATGGTGGGATACAGTTCTTGCAGTTGGCATTGCAGTTCCCTTGCTGTACTGGAGAGACAGTAATATGTGAAAGCTATCTACTGCTCCTACACAGTGAGGAAATCTGAGTTTTGCAGACTGATCTATATCCACAAAATAAAAAATAAATGTTATTTATTTATTTATTTAAAACATTTCTATGCCACCCCCATCGCAACAAAGCCTCGGGGCAGCTCACAAAAAATACAAAAAAACATACATAAACAATAACAATATAACAATTTAAAAGAAAAAAAAAACATTTAAAACCCCTGGTGCATTCTCGGCTAATTTAAAATCCTAATAAATACAATAATTTAGCAATTAAAATAAGTTTTAAATAAAAAGGTCTTAGCCTGGCTATACTAGCTTTCAGAGTAGAGAAAGTAGTAGCTGATTCATATGCAAAGCAAAATTGACCCTATCATATTTCTTGTAAGAACAGGAATGATGGCAGTTGTCACACAGTGTATATTTAAATGCTAAAACTTATCTGTCACATCATACAGGAATTCAGAAATTCTGCATATGCAGCGGAGATGCAGTTAGCTGTATATACCCATTGTACGTTGCTGAGCTTTACTGTGTGACTCAGCAAGAGATGTTCCATCATGCGCCAGGCTTCCATCATGATTATTCACCCAAATCTAAACTGTTGTGATCCTGTTCTTTTGACTGGATGGTCTCCATATAGCTATCACCATTCATGAAATGACAGGAATGTGTCATTACATGTTTGTTGTCCTCCGCTGCATAATTGCCCTTAACTGCTTGGCAATTTTGATGAGTGTTGTCTGGGACATTCTAAAACGTTTCAGCATTTGCTTTCCACCAACTCCAAATGAAAAGCAAAACATTCCACTGCTGGTGTATTTTGGTGTCCATTAGTTTGCTACACTCTAGTGCATTAATGCTTTTTCTTGGGTGTATACATCACCTAGGAAGTATACACCAAGATGGTACCTTCTAAATATGATGGCTGCGCCTTCCATTTCCTAACATGTCTCATTTCAAGGTTCATATAAATTCTCAAGAGAGTTCTAATATTATCCAGCACATGGGCAATTACAGGTAGGTACACCTGCATCAATACAAGATCCACTTTGGAAGTACGAGTGAGCACATATCATTGGTCAAAGAACAGTCCTGTGCATGGGTGCCAGTATTTGCAAGAGTCTGTAATAGAAGGTATATCAGAGTTTCTGGGGGGTTTTTTAACCATTATTCACAGACCTTTCTGTATGACTCTGCGCATGTGGGAAAAAAGCTAATTAAAAAAGATGAATCATAGTACTATTTATATTAACACCAAAGCGGTGTGTGATATCACAGGGCAGGACAAATGGCATCACAATGGTTGATGATAATACTTCAACACCTCAAGATTTCACCTGTTTATGCCACACTTAATGCAGTTTAATATGAAGATTGCCGCATGAACAATCTCTGTGTCACAGATAAATGTGGTTTCAAGGAATGATGATATTAAATTGCATCAGCATCAGAAGCTGCTTCAGTGTAGATTAGCCTCTGGTTACAGAGCTGGTTAGCAATATTCTTGAAGGCAATCCTCAAGTGCACATTTTGTAAGTATCTTTTAGTGAACAGAGAAGGGGAGCTATCTAAAGGTCTTTGATTGAGAAGTGCTATTAAGTGTGGCCATCTGCTGAGGTGAGGGTGCAGGTTGCTAGCAAACATTTGTGGATGTGATTTGGTTCAAAATGACCTCAAATGCAGAATTTATAAATTCAAACTCAGCAAATACTTATCTTGGGGGAAAACACTTTTGCTGGATCACAAATAAGTTTTTAACACTGTTTTACCATTCAGATTTGTAAAAGAAGTTTGTGCAACTGCAGAATACAATTGGCCTCTAAAACTGTTTGCAATGATACTAAGGAAAATGATTAATTTGTCTATTATGAAAATAGGCAAAAGAGTGCATCTCATCCTCCATGCCATTTTCACACAAGAAATGGAAAGAACAGGGCCTGGTCTAAGTACCTATAGACAGAAAGGATAACAAGCAAATTAAACAGCATCGTGAGGGGTCACTTTGACTTAGGTTGAACCTAAAAAAAAAAAAAAAATCAACCTATCACCGTATGTTCATGATTGTTCAGGTATTCTGGTCATTCCTCAGCCCAGATCATACAAGAAGAAAAGCATTGATTGTCATTAGATTTAGGGAAAGGTGGGCTGAAATACCATGTAGCAATGTACATCTCATAATTCTTGAGGACTACCTGGGACATGGAGATGTAGAAGACCATCATTTGCAACCAGCTGGCTGGGGCATGCTGGGAGTTGTAAGACTTTTTTCTGTCTAAACATGCCTAAGATCACACCCTCAATGACCTTGTTAGAGTGTTTGTGTGTATTATTTTACACAGGGCAGTCTTTTATTTGAAGGAATGCTAGAAGACTCTCTTCTATTTTGAAAGCATCCTCTATCTGAAGGGTTGTAAGTCTGATTTAAAGATAAGGAATCATTAGAAACTAAGTCTTGAAAATGTTCACCAACAACATCCAGACAGCAGACTGAGCAAGGCACACAGGCCAGCTGGTTCTAGTCTTCCATGAAATGTACTCCATTCCAGGCTAAGCTGCAATGCATTTCTGAATGTGCATCTGTAGATATAAATTAACTTCTGCCAATTTTATGCATATTGGAGTCTTTTGCCTTCTTTTTTGGTGATACATGAGTTGCCATTCTATAAAAATAAATGTATGGCCTCCTTTCTGTTGTCAGTACTTGTAACTGTAGTTCATGTATTTTTAACGTTAGAAAAGTATATGTTCAAGAACAACAAAACGTGTCACCTTAAAGTGAAGGCCTAATGTTGGTCTAAAGTATTACAGATATATGGATTTTGGAAACATCCATCTGAATTTCCACAACTGGCAGAATCAGTAGCGGCAGAAGCTCTGCTTGGTCTTTGCTTATTTCCTTGTTTATGATAGTTCTTCAGCACTGGTTCAGCTCTCCATTGAGGATGCCATCCCCATCTCTCCCAAAATATCAGGAGTGACACAGGCCCAGTCAGCATATGGGACCCAAGTTGTGCTCATACCAGGGCTTCACCAGCTTGGTAGGAGGGCTTGAGAAATTCTGTGAAGGTAGAGGAACTTGTTTAGTGGCACAGTTGTATTGCTTTTGCCTTCATATTAATTTGTACTTATTTTACATAAGTTACTTAGCATGTTTACAAACAGAGAAGTAACTGAATAAGCAAGGGTGGACTCTGCAACAAAATGTTACAAAGTGATGTGCTTTTGTTGAGGGCTCCAGCCATTCCAGGGATTCCCCCCCCCACTCCATTTTCGGTGTGTGTGTGTGTGTGTGTGTGTGTGTGTGTGTATTTTGAAGAAAGGGCAGGACCCTGCTACAATATGTTGCATTCTATCCCTAGTGTATCCTAGTAACCTGAGCCTGTGGCTGGAGGGGTTGAGAAAACAAAAGTTTGCATTAAAGGCAAGAATCTCTGTTCTACTCACTTCCTTGTTTTTAATTATTTTTATTTTTGAACTTTTATATAAAAGTACAATTGGTCTGCACTCAAGTCAATGGGGCATGAGGCTTCTGAATGAACTGAAGGATTGATTTGGCCTGGAAGGAAACCTGAGGGGGCAATTTAAGTAGATTGACTAGAGGATGACTAGAGAGTTGTGGGGAATGTTTGACTTGGAATCCAAACCAGCCTCAGTCCCCCTCTGATATGCAATATTCACGATGGACTGTATTGCAAGGCTGCCTTCAGCCTTGCTCCCCCCACCCCCCAGCTTCCTTGGCTCCAATTTGCATCAGGAGTATAATGATGAACTACATGCATCAGAGCATACGTCAGTGATGGTGGGCACAGAAGCCTCAAATGAATTATAGTCTGCAAATACAAGTAAAAGTAAGGAGTAGAAAGTGTGTTATGGTATAACTGAGCAGGACAGTGCACAGGTTACCATGTGTCTAGACACAGCAGGGATGGATTATGCAGGGGACTAAATGCAAACCTGAAGAAGCAAATGGGTGCCAGCTGATAGTGTCTGAAAGACAATGACACACCCTGCCTTCAGAGTATGCAGGTCTGTTTTTGCAATGGAGGAACAGCATCATGCATTGTGCTGATTTTCTTAGAACAATATAGCTGAAGATGAATATTAAATCCAGATCTCTTTGCAAGCACACATTTATCTGAGTCACATACATCAATATGGAAAGTACTCCCTAAATGAAAGAAAGCTGTGAATTGTAAAATGAAAGATGTAAAAACACATGCTGCTCACCATAATACAATACAAAACAAAATTTGTAGCCATGCCTGCAGGAAAGTTCTTAGGAAGGGCAGTTTCAGTGGTAGGAAATTATATTACCGTAACAGTTGATATCCATATATGTGGAGATGTGCAGTAGCGAAGAAGGAAAGGGGCAACAAAGCAGATATGAGGAAGTCTTCCCAAATTACGGTTATCTAGTAAATTTTTTTTTAAACGCATCCACTTAGCCTACCTGGACATATTCCTCCAAAGGTCTGGTGTTTACACCACTGGGATCCTAAAGAAATGAAATATTTTTAAAAATGGAAGCCTGGAATGGTTTCTAATATATGGGGAGGAACATGCATATTGTTTGTGGTCAGGTTGTCTGAGGAAATGTCCTTGGAGCTTTCGGCAACCAGAGGTTTGCATGGCTGCATTGGACTAACATTTTAGTTTGACTGTAGCATCACCACAACGAATGCTGTGCATCTCATTAGAGAAAGGGCCTGTAGCAGAATTATAATTCACCACCTGGCAGTATTCAAATGACATGCAGTGGCACTCAATGGCAGTTCATTTGTGTCCATAACTGGTGATTTCCTGAGCAATTACTTTGTAGGAATTTATATTCCTATAAGTTGCTCTCAACTGTTGGATTTTTTGTTCTCCCCATATGTTGAGGAGATCTAGGTGAAATTCTATGGTCCTTGGTGCAGACAGCATTATGCAGTGCTGCAAAGGAGTGGCTGAGGATGGAGAACTGAAAGATCTTTGATTCATACAGGTGCAGATGTGACACTCAGAGGATGATAATAATAATAAAAAAGGAATGCCACATGAAACACAACAGAAAGTAAACACTGAAATGTTGGGTTACAGACACAATTATTTCAGAAGAAAAGGCATGCCCTCTGCTGTGAACTCATATTGAAAATACAGGGCAGACTCAAGACACAGGGAAGTCAGAATAGAATGAAAATCCTTTACAGAAGAACTTTAAGAAAATTCAGTTTTTATGGAAAGAAAACCTTGGATTGACAGATTGGGAATGTGCATTTTTGTGTAGATTAGCCCTAATGTAGAACAGACAGCAATAGAGAAAGTAGCAACACATTTGCAGTGTTTGAAAATTCTAAAAACTGATAATATTTTCACCAATGTGCTAGTAGCCAGGGAATTGGCTAAGAAAAGCATGACAATAATTGACATAATTTTGAATCATTTTATTGTGGCATTAGTATCACATTTCAAAAATAATCCTAGGGAAAGTAAAGGGAAGAGAAGAGGAAGACCAAATACAAGATGGATAGGACTGTTTAAGACAGGACATTTTTGAGAGCATTCATTCATTTATAGGGTCTGCATAAGGCGATGGCTTGATGGCACCCAGCCCCGCTCCTGCTCCTCCATGGAGTTCTTTGCATGCAGGTCAAGTGATATCTATATATCAACAGCAAGACTGTTGGTTTTTAAGATGATGTTATACTTGCAAAAGAACAAAAGTAAGGCAGGATAGTGATATTTCTTGCTTCAATGCATAAAGATACAGCAACTGAATCCAAGGTAATTCTTTATCATAATAAAACTAGAGGTGGTATGTTCACCTGTGACCAGATGTCCTCCTCATACGCATAATCAAGTAGTGGCCAATGTTTTACACTAGATCTCAGAAGATATCTCTTCCAATAGGGCTGGTCTAGAGTTCATTAAACCCCAGCCTGAGTCTAGAAACATCACCAGTTTGCCTGAGGCATTGAGGGTGACCGCTTGAGAACTGAAGGGGCCTGCCACTTTTTGACCCAAGAGAAAGGACAGGTTTCATCTCTCCAAGCAATGCAATGGAAAAAATTGCAGAAAAAATGCACTTTATGTTACTGTATGCAATTATAAAATGGGCTGCTTGTGTAATGTGCTCTACTGTTGTGAGTTCTATTAAAAATATTGTTGCAAGTAATTTACAGCTCATGACTATTGGACTGTTATTTAACTGTTATAATTACATAACAGTAATTATGGCACAGTATGTTTTATGTTTTCAAAACAGTGGGCTTGATAAGACCTCACACAATGTTCTTTTACACTTGAGTCTTCCAAATGCAAAAAAGCGGGCCCATTAAGGAGGCTCTGCAAGCCTTTCTAGCTGCTGAAATATCCTGAGAGCAGCCAGAACCTGCAGAATGCAATGTACTGTTCATGCCCTGAAACAGAGAGTGGGGAAGCTCAGGTCCAGAAACCAAATTCAGCCCTCCTGGGTTTCGATCTCCAGAGTTCTCTAGAAGGACATGGCCTTTCCACTGTCCTACCCCTTGCACTCAGTCACTGTTTCATCAATTCCTGGCATTTGTGCAGCTCCTGCCTTGCCTCTGCCTCCATTCTAAAAGGTTGAAATACTACATGACAGAGTTTTAACCTAAAATGTGCTCATGTTTGTTGGTAGTTTGTCCATGTCACCGTTGGCTCTGCTCACCAATGGAAAAGGCCCCACATTCCCAAAGTGTCTCCCAACTGAATCTGTCCCTTGAGCTGAAAGAGAGTGGGGAGGGATAGTTGTAACTGTTTGTAAATACAGGCATGCTGGACACCTTTCCAACACTGCTAATAATATTGGCTGTATTATTACCAGATAACATTTGCACAGGTTGGCCCCTGTTCATCCAGGGCCGTGAATGCATGGAAGTCAAAGGCAGGGCTAACAGCTCTGAGCCTGCACCCCATGGGTTCATCTCTGTGGCAACCAGCATCCGTGTGGGCTTAGAAACCCACAAGCTCCTCCTTGGGGACAGGTGGCAATAGATTACTATCTCTGCTGCTGGCGTATCATAATGGAAATCATGTTTTCTGCTGGACTGGTACATCAGTTGTCACTTTAGTAATGAAGGAAGTGTAGCCACATGCAAAGCATGGCATGGGCCTTAATATTTTCTCTTGCAAGATAAGTGATCACTTCTTAATGCTTTTTTCCAGTCCAGTAAAGAAAAAGTGGCTACAATACACTTCTGTGCTCTAAATAAGATTTTATCCCCTAGACTCTTTAATGATATTTCAATGAAAACCGAGTCAGACGTGTGGGTTTCTGTGAATGGAACACTCTTTATTATTAGATCTGTTCAGAAAAGACTCCAACAAGTCCATTTAGGGGATTAAATACATTTGGAGCTCAGTTTATAAACGGCTCAGTTCATAAGATTTGACTTGGATGAGACCATCTTTGGTTCCTAAACTTGTTCACAAAAAAACAATCATATGAGCTCAACGTTGACTCAGGTTTGGCATTTTGGAAAGAAGAGGCACTACTTTAATGAATGTTTTTGAAAGTGAACACCCTCTTCTGTTTAATCCAGTGTGACCATCCATAACCCTCTGAACCTGGAGGATTACAGGCATCCTATGGATGGTGGGATAGCATGGGGATGCAGGTTGCCTCCCCCCTCCCCCACAAAAGACTTAGACAGCTAATTTTGGCCATATAGGTCTTTTGTACCTGTTCTTAAGGAAGACAGTCTGGAGTGCCTCCAGGATGCATCGTATCCTAGTGCAGCCTCACTCCTCTCCTCCCCTGCAATATCTACCCAACACTGGCTATGAGGTCAGTCTTCCAGCCTCAGAGCTGCAGCACACATGGAAAGAACTGGGCTAGCTGAGAGGGTTTAGGGAGGATGCTGTGAGGTCAAAGCCCCAGCTCAGACCTTGGATCATGTTTCTGAAATGGGAACTGGAACTCTGACCTCTCCTATGTTTTGCAGCCATAAGATGGTGACCTCTGTCACCAAAAGTCTAAATAGACACAATCTTAATATACAGCCCTGTACTCAAAATGTTCAGTACTTTGGTCACTAAGTGTTCTGTCAATGCAAATGCTGCCTAACAATATCATATTATTTTTTCAAAATATTTTCTTAGCTTAATATTTAGAAGTTGTACTGATCCTATGTTGAAAGTGAACTCTCTTAGAGCAGCCTTTGAAAGACTGTCCTCTGTTTTGAAGGCATCCTCTCTTTGAAGGGCTGCCCCACCCAACTCCAGTGTAAAGGTAAAAACATCCAAAAGGAAGAACTGGGACTTGAAGTTGCCCATCACTAACATCTGGCTGCAGATGGAGCAAAGCCTGCCCATGGTCATTTTGCCACACTATACTGTATACTGTATTTAGATAATAATAGGAGATCAACCCTGACTGCTCTTTAAAAGGCCAGATACTGAAGATGAAAGTCAAATACTTTGGCCATCTAATGAGAAGGAAGGACTCCCTGGAGAACAGCCTAATGCTGGGAACAGCAGGTGGCAAAAGAAGAAGGGGATGGCAGGGGATGAGGTGGCTAGATGGAGTCACTGAAGCAGTTGGTGTGAGCTTAAGTGGACTCCGGGGGATGGTGGAGGACAGGAAGGCCTGGAGGAATGTTGTCCATGGGGTCACGATGGGTCGGACAAGACTTCGCGACCAACAACAAACAACAACAAATGTCTAATTTGTGTGTGCATGTGCGCGCATACACACACATATACACACACAGATTTATCTGACTGACATACATTAGAATATGAAACTTTTATGCCGAAGAATATCCTCTTTTCTCTTCTTTACAAGTAGTCACCCTAAATCAGGTTGCTATGAATACTGCAATATCCATATTAAATAGGGAAGCAATATTTAATCAGCCAAACTGGTAAATTACTTAGTGGCAGGAACAGTCCTAATGTTGGATGAAGGGATGTTGGAGATGATCTCCACTGGCAGAGATAACCTTCAACAATGAAATGGCACTTTTACCCTGGAGGATCTAGTTATTTATTCATTGATTTATTTTTCGATTTATACCCTGCCTTTTTCTTACAAAGAACCCAAGGCAGCTTACATCTCCTCCTCCATCTTATCCCCACAACAACAACCCTGTGCGGTAGGTTGGGCTGAGAGTCTGTGACTGACCCAAAGTCACCCAGTTGGCTCCATGGCTGAGTGGGGACTCGAACCCAGATCGTCTGAGTCCCAGTCCCATGCTCTTAACCACTACACCACACTTGTGGAAAGTTTCATGCATGTAGATGTTCTGCTGCTGCATCCTGCTGTTGGTGAATTTCAAAACAAAGCTTATAGCTGGCATGATCATGTGTGTTTCTTGGATCCAGAGGAGCCAAAGATACTCCATTTTACTTCCATGCATATAGATTGGGCCCACAATGCAACCTGCAACTGGTATAGTTGGTGTCACCAGGAGGGAAAATGGGTGGGGGAGGGGTGTCAGAAGACAGTCCACCACCTTCCACCTGGCCAGGTGGTCCTGAGTCAGTAAAGAAAGCACACAAAGATGAACAATTCACAGGCTATTCTGCTTGAGGAGCCATGTTCATTATAGGACCTATAGTACCAGGTTATCTTGGAGAACAATACACCTCTAAAGGTGCTGTTTGCCTAAATCTCTTTAAGGGAAAATTCCCTTGAAAGGTTTGGGATAGGTTGCTGGGGTTTAATGCACACTGCCAGAGAGAAGATGCCCTGCCTTTGTATTCACCCCCCCCCCCCCCACTTAGAAAGCAACATTTATAGACAATACAGAGCAGGTACGAACTCCTAGTCCAATGTTGTCTAGATATCAAATATTCCTATTGTATTCCAATCTTACTCTATATTTCCAAAAAGAGTTTCCTGATTAACAGCCTTATAATTTTTGCTTTGACTTCCTGGAGACAATATTCATGAGGGGCGGTGGCTGGGTGGACAATGGCTGTTTCTAAGCCTGCTCTTAGTTTACATGGTTTGATATCAGATTTAAGCATCATGCCCCCTTCTTCCTTCCTCGTCATCTGGCATTCATGAAAGAAACAGTCCTATTCCGCTTTAGACAGGAGCAATGGTTACAACCCACAGCATGCCCCAGCCCAGAGGGGGCTGTTGTATATATATCTTGCTGGTGGGATCCTGTGGGTATCTGTCTTGCAGCTGGTGGGCCACTGTGTGGACAGAATGCTGGGCTGGATCCTTGGCCCGATCCAACAGGGCTCTTCTTGTGTTCTTAGCTATTCAGCGAACTTCTTTTGTAGGCTGTGTACTGCAACAATATGGAGTTCTCTGCCTGGTGGGAGCCTTTCAAGATATTTGATGAAATTTCTGTCCTAGTTAGCATCATCTGGTTATGTTCCTATATGCACTAAATAGTAACTGGTGTGAAAGCACAGCATAGGGAACAAAAGCGCACCATATGGGAACAATCTGTAGTCCAAAATATATTCTTCCAGTTTTCGTTTAATTAAAATTTACTTTAAGCAAGTTCTCATCAACTAATGAAACAACCGTCAGTGAAGAATTATGGCTGGCCAGACATCAGTAGAGTTTAATCTCCAGCTAGCATACGCAAATCTGAGAATGCAAGAGGAGCCTGCAGAGGATAGACGGCAATTTAAAATAACTCATCTTAAGACTGTTGATGCAGCAGTGAGACAACTGCAGAATACAAACTTTATCAACAAGTTACCAATCTAGATTCAGGTCTCCCCACACCCTTCTAACAATGTTGTGTACTGGGTGTTTTGTTCAGCTGTTTGCTGAAGAGGTTTATATGATAATGGAATTTATGGTTGTTCTGAGCAATTATAGAGAGGCTGATTCAGACTGTCACTGCCCTTGAGTTTTTGGTAGAAATCTGCAAGTTTGCCAATGTGGTCAATGGGGAAAAAAGGTTACAACTGGGGATGTGCATCGAACATGAGGTTTGGTTCAGACCTGATTCCAAGTCTTGGAAAACAACTTGACTTGGCTTAGTCCACCTGCTTAACATGGATCTGAATTAAAAGATCCATTTGGAAATCCAAATCTTCATGCCTCCCATTGCTTATCATTGGAAACCAACAAATTATTGTTCCTTTTCTGTGTTGATCAGCATTGGATGACACTTGCACGCATACTAGCCCTTTCAAAGAATTAGGCCTGACAAGGCTTCAAATGACTACTAGCTAGGAACATTATATGTTGTTACACCCAGAAGTGGTATACCTTTGCACACCAGTTGCTGGGGAGTACAAGTGAAAGGAGCTATTGCATTCATGTCCTGCTTATGGGCTTCCCATAAGCAGCTGGCTGACCACTGTGAGAACAGAATGCTGGACTAGATGGACTGATCCACCATGGCTCTTTTTACATTCTCATGAGAAAGAGGTGCAAAGACGTTTGTGCTATATATCTTTACATTTTGATTTAAAGAGCCAAAAGCACTTATAAGCTGAAAGAAGACAGAGGTATTTTATTTATTTATTTATTTAGAGAACTTCTATGCCACCCCATTCGCCGAAGCCTCGGGGCAGCTCACAATCATAAATAAATAAACACAATATAAAACAGCATAATTTAAGTCACCCTGGCCAAAGAATAAAATAAATAAATAGTATTAACAATTAAAATAATGTTTGAATAAAAAGGTCTTTGCCTGGTGCCGAAAAACAAATAACGATGGCACCAGGTGGGCCTCTCTGGGGAGCGCATTCCATAAATTGGGTATAATAGAGGAAGATGGGATAAGTGGAGGCAGTAGGAAACAGAGAAAGAAATGTGGCGGTTTTGGCTGCACTTGCCTAGGCTTAGTTACAGATTTAAGAAGAATGGGGTGCAATAGACATATTTTGGCATTAAGGGGCAAAGACATAGCCTGACTGGCTTGTCTTTCCTGAGAAGTCTTCATAATCATAGCTGCAGTGAATTTGTTTACTTCCCATGATTTCCTCAAGTGCATTGTACTCAAATAGAATTTGAGATTGGGATTAATGGAATCTGAGATTGGAAAATAAATCAAGTGAGAAAAACCAAAATTGACAGCTCTTTCCATCGCTAGATCTGTTTTGACAGATTGACCAAAATCAGCAAATTGTATTGATCAAAATAGTACAGTATTGTACTTTATTCTATTATACAACCAAAATTGTAATTGACCAAAATTGACAGATCATTCTGTCCTGAGGTATGTTTTGACAAATTGATCACAATTGATGGGTTGTGCTGATCAAAATTGTATTTTACTGCACTGCATTGAATTATATGTCCAAAATTGCACTAACCAAAATTGATGGATTCTTCCATCCATAGGTGTCTGTGCTGCTGTCTGTCTGCTGTATGTAGACAGACTGGCTGCAACCCTTGACACACTTATCAAGCAGCAAGCTGCACCAAACAATGAAGGACTTTTTGTTTTGAATCAACATGTCTAGGATGGCACTATAACTTTTCTTCATTTCAAAGGGAAGCTGGTAGAATCAGAGAAACCAAGTGATAAAGAACCTGCTGAAATTCCCTCTTCTCCAGAACTCTTCAAGGTGCATGAGCCCTCTCCTCCCTTTCCTGATTTTTAGTTTGCTATCCTAGCTGGTTGTAAGACACAATGCATATTGCCAGCCTAAAGTCAAGAAAACTCATTTAATAAGAAATTGACATTTCAAAGAAAGGTAGGGCAGGAAGAAGAGGGAGGGAGTAAGAGATGCAAAGAGGAAAAAATATCTTATGTGTTACAATTTTTCTTTTTAATTTTTGTGAAAGAAATTAGTGGTTTGTTTTGAATATTCAAAACAAAGAGAATTTGTAGGAGAGGACAGGCTTAACAATAAATGATAAGAGGTAATTTATTGTCATGAAGAATTCTTTTAAGATTCCATCTTAATTGTTCTCCTATTGAAATGGAAGAATAAAGTAATAAAATTAGATGGCTTTAAAAAGACTTGATTTAAAAAGTAATTATTCTGCTGTCCTGTTGGTCTATTTTCTGTCAGATTTTTCCATGTTTCTAACATATTCTCTGAAGTCATCATGCAGTGAAGGACACAGTCCATTCAATTTTTGATTGACTTGGCACATTTGACAGTCTGCAGTACAGAATAAGATGGTACCTCTTTCTGTTCCATGTACAAGGGAAGCTGGATTTGTAATTCCATGTTTCTTCCATGTTGGTAATGAGGCAGCATCCTTCACCACATAGGCAGCAGCAGGCTAGCTTAGAGGACTGCTGTGTGTGAAAGGCCACATGGCCCATACATTTTTCCTCCAACACATTGTTACCACCTCCCACCATCTGCTGCCAGAAGGAACCACCTCACTCAATGGAAGAGCTGGTCCTGTGGATGTATTCTTCTTGCTCTTATAACTCTGAAGTGCAAGTTGATTAAAAAGCCTTATTTTGGTCCAGATTTAGCTCTCATTACTCTGGAGGGAAATCCACATTACTTTGTAGAGCAACAGAAAAGGTTTGAAGGGTCTACATCACTAATTCTACCATCTACCTGAAGAAAACACATATTTGTGGAAAGCAAATCAGACTTTTCATGAGGCTTCTGCTTCTGGATTCTTTGAGGGGTGAGAACAGCTCATTTACATGTGTTTTTCCAGACAGGGTAGCACATCAGTATGACAAAAATACACAAATGTTTCATTCCCAAAATGACAACTCCCACCATTCATTTGGAACTTGTAATTGCATTAAACCAATGTGACTTCCTAATGTGGATTAGAGTTCCTCTACCTGGGTACCTCCAGTTGTGCCAGGTTACAGTTTCCATCAGTCTCAGTCAACATGATCAATGGTTAGATTTTTATTTATTTATTGTATTTATATACTGCCCCATAACCCAATGGCATTTCTGGGTGGTTTACAGTAAAACAGCAAAAGGAACAATAAAACAACAGTTAAAAGCATAAAATCCTTAACACACAAAATCTGACAATTGGCAAAGAAATCATGACAAGGCACGTAGAAGTAGAACTTAAATGTTAAAACTACTAACTACTAAAACACCTGATTGAATAAAAATATCTTTACCTGGCAGAGGAAAGAGAGCAGCAATGGCACCAGGTGTGCCTCCTTGGGGAGGGTGTTCCATAAATGAGGTGCAATCACAGAGAAGGCCATTTCTAGCCATTTCTTCCCTCACTTTGAATGTTATATGACTGTTAGTCTAAAACACCTGGAGGTACCTAGTCTGGGAAAGTCTGGTGTAGATGGGCTCTATGTGTAAAGCAGAACTATTCTTCAGTTAAGAATTTTGATGGAGAGTGCATTTACTGCTCACTTGCCCTACTAGTCACAAGTGCCCTATTCCAGGGCCTGTGGCTATCACTGTGCTGGTGCATTAGGAGCACGCTCCAAGCCTCTGGTTTGGCCAGCATGCAGAAAGACTGCCTGCTACTTTATCAAATGAAATGATGGCATATGAAGGAGTGCCCAAGAATGGCCCAGAGATGTCTCTGAGCCAGTTTAGAGTACTGACTGTCCTGGGACAAACTACCTGTTACATACTCACATGGTTTTCACTTGACTGTAAGGTTTGTTTTCACTATCATCCCCCACTCCATGCTAGTGTTTCGTGCATGTGTGTGTGTGAAAGAGAGTTCTCCTGTTAGATTGAATAGAAGCTTTTTCTCATGCAAGTAGAAGGCACAGAGGACTGTAGCAGAGGGTAAATGCCCGCCTTTCCATACTATGGCTTCAATCGGGACTGTATCCTTTACACGGGTTACTTGTATGTGTGTGTATATGTGTGGGGAGGGAACATCTTGCACAGAAGAACAAGCAATATGATTAATATAATGTGTAGTTTGGCCCTTGTGTCAAGCTTCTGAAGTATTTAACATGTGGTGTTTTCATTGCTGATTGCACAGACATGATAGAAGAATTTTCAGAGTGGGAAGAATCCCTTGCATTGCTCCAGGCCTTGGTCCCTCTCTGAAAATGCTGCTGCCTCAGCTGGCATCCTGGCTCCTTTCCCAGATTTTGCTTAGACGTAAGGAACTCCATTGCTATGGAGATTTGTACTGGTCTCTAGGGAGCTCTGATCACTGAAGGTATAAGAAGTGCATCCCAAAGGGTTGTTTTCAATATACAAAGAAATGCTATTTCCATGCTTCTTTTTCTTTAGTATTAATCTTGGCCAGCATTAAGAAAGCATTCTTTTCTTTTCACTGCATACACATGTGAACATGTATGTGTAAATATCCTTCTACAGGTATCTATAAATAGATATACACTCACTAGGTTTCTGAGTGGTGAGAGGTTCTTCTAGTGGTCCATTGAGAACCTGGATTTGATTTCCTTTAGAAGGAAATCACTGAAGGCTTATTGGTTTTTGGAATGTTTGTGTTTACTTACAAATATACTGGTTGAACATAGGTGGAGGTACACTCAAACAGAGTCCAAAAGCCAGTGGCTCCACATGTAATCTCCAGGTAGAATTCTAAGATGCCATTATAGCCTAAAAACTCAGTTCTCTGTCATCAATCTGTCTCAGATGTCTGGCTATTGTCCACACAGAGACATTGGGTTGCAGGATACTCAGCTGGGAGCAGGGAGGCCCTGTATCCCCCGTTTGGGTATTTTCTGGCTATTGGGTCAGCCAACTATTTAGTTCCTATGGCAACATACCACTGGCTGGCTAAGAGTTCCTTTCTTGCCCAGAACCCAGTCTTAGAATCATAGCATCAGTGCACATGACAAGACCCTGATATCATGCATTATGTTCCTCAAGAATGTATTTATATATCATCTTTGATGTCCTTGATCATGTGAATTGAAATGCTTTTATTTCATGGCACAGTTTTTTGTTTCTGCCTGAAGACTTTAGGCACAATTGTATGCTAACTCCCTTGGATATAAGTGCCACTGAACTTTGGATATCCTAATAACCATTCTTCTTCTCTAGTTCTGCCAACTGATATTTTATTTTACTACTAAAATTAAGATATTGATTTAATCACGCACATATATGAATCCTACTTGTCCTTTCATCATCACTTTAAGTCACTCCTGTCTTGCTCTTTCCAGATGCAATTGTAAAATATGTTCATTCGGCATTTCTAATGGAAGAACACAGATGGTGACAGCTAAGTGTAACTGCAGCTATTAAAATTTGCTGTGATTGTTCTTCACAATGGGCTCTGGGTCCTTTAACATATTCTAGAGAATATTCTCAGAGAAAACTGATGAGGGGGAGATTCAGAGAAGTTGCTTCTTTGACTTAAAGAGGCTGATTAAGAAAAAAGTTCTATAGCTTCTTTCATAATCAATGGCTTAGCATGGTGACCACGGTTCAATATATGACATACACAGATGGGTTCACTTTTCCAAACTGAGCTGGAGTCAGAGACTATGGCATGATCCAGGCAAAGTTAAGCCCCTTTAGGGCTGCAGCCCCACACACCTTAAAAATTAACTCCACTGAACTCAGTGGTGTTTAGCTCTGATTAAGGATGCTTAGGATTGGAGGGCACGTTGCTGGGGCCTGAAGGGTGCCTTGGCTGGGAAATGTATGAAATTTACTTCTCAGAACACTCTTCACCCACACACAATTTATCAGCATTCTTGTCAATGTGTCACCATCGTGTTCAGCTGTCACCTTCACCAGCAGGTTGCAGCAATGGGAAAAGAGGTAGGAAGCCAGGCCATTCCATCATCATCATTATTATTATTATTATTATTATTATTACATTGCATTTATATTCTACCTTTTTTCCTCCTGGGAGGAACCCAAGACAGCTTATATCACTCTATTGTATTCTCTCAGCAACAGCCTGTGTGATAGGCTGGGCTAAGAATGAATGATTAGCCCCAAGTCACCCAGTGAGCTTCATGGCCAAGTGGGCACGAGAACCTGAGCATCCCTCATCCAGCATTAAAATGCCACCACACTGCCCTTTAATTCCATTAGTCCTGCTGAAAGACCATCTGCCTCTCCCCCTGCAACCATTCCTTTTGCTCTCATCTCTCATTTCACCATACAGTGACTGCTTTGCTTTGTTAGTTTATAACAAAAAGCTGCTCAGGGAGACCTTTTGAGTCAAAGAACTAGATAAAACTGTTATTAATTCATTATATTTTCTATCACTTTACCTAAAGTCCCTTAGCATGAAAAACAGCATCACATATGAGAACAAAACAAAATAAATAATGAATCTTCTGGTTTCTCTTCAGATTGTATAAAATAAATCATTTAAACAATTAGAACAAGGCAAAATAAAACTGGTAGTAAAAATAAATATGCATATTCTTTTGTCAGTTCATGCTGACCCCAGTATAGGCACACAATATGCATAGAAGGCCTATGGGCATATAAGCCCAGTCCTTGCAAGGGGCATATAAACTCAGTCTTTGCAACTCAAATGGCCTTGCCTCACTGAGTTCCACCTATAGGTCATTTTGCCGCTGTAATTTCATGGAAGGTGTCTCTGATGTGCCCATTTTAAGCAATTGCTTCACTTGAGAAGAATTCTGAACTGGCAACCTCTCTGCCCAACTCAAGGAAAAAGAGAGCGAGTGAGAGCGTGCACAGCTCTCGCTCACTGAGGTAATGACCTTATAATTAAACACTGTGGAGGACACTGCTCAGAACCAGCTTGCTTAAATGCTTAGATTTCAGCTTGGGCTACCTTCCAGCTCCAGTAAATCCATTAATTACACTTCATACGGCGACGTTTACTGACAAATGAAAGATTTCATTAACTCGGCCTGCTGCTGAAAGCACAGTCAGACCACAGGCAAACTCCCCTGAGCCTTTGTGCAGCTAAAGTAGCACTGCTGTGTGGCTTTCTGTTACACGCATTGCTCACCTGAGGGGAGGATTTAACCAGTGATCTTTCCTCTTATCTCAGAAGCTCAGTCCCAGTGCCTTTGCTTCCTTGTAGGGGAGGAGAAGTGGCACCACGGAAGGCACAATTGGACATGTACTTAGGAGCTGTTACAGGCGGCATGGTCTTTTATCCACCAAAGGGACGAGTGAACAAACTTAACTTCAAGGGAGAGGAGAAAAAACATTAAACTTTCATGAAAACAAGTCAGTGATAAAGGGAGCACATCAGAGGCAGGCTCAGTGGCAGCTAACAGGGACTCTCTCCAGCTGTTAACCTCCTAACTCATTCATTTGTAAGGGGTTGGTAAAAAAGAAACCAACTCACTCTTAAAGTAACATGCCTTATTTTTCATGTTATATGTTATTTTACGGAATCCCATTCTAGTTCCTTTGATTCATGGGAAGTGGGTTTTGACTGCTGTGATGTGGCTTAAAAAGCTCTTGTGCTTTCACCTTCCCCTTTCAGTTGTTTTTAAGTGTGCTTTTGCAGAATTGGGAGTCATTCTTAACTAAGCAGAGGTGCAAAATTTGTTCAGTTTGCGTTTTAATGTGAACTTAGCTAAGCTCACACTTTTGAACTTATTTTATACTGTATTTTTACGTGTTGCTGTGAACCATCCAGAGAGTGTTGGCTGTTCGGGAATATAGAAATTAATTAAATAATTAAATGCAAATTGAAACACAGGAATCTTTCAAAATTCACTTTTTCCTAGTTTTGCAGTGGAGTTGTCCAATAAAAAATGCAAGCACAAATGCATATGTTAGGGGCAAATGCTTGCCAAAAATACATGTTAGTAAAAATAACATTAAAATACATTATATTAGCAAATTTGCTTGCAAAAAATGTGTTTATTAGGCAACATTGCATACAAAAATAAATGTGCTGGGGAAAAATGGGCTGAATCCACCAATGTGCTTACATCTCAGCTGCATCTCTTATGGTCCTTAGGCCGCAGTCACTGCTTGCAGAATGAAGATTTAGTACTCCTGGACAACTGGAAATGAGCAAAAAAACATTTGTTTCTAGAATTGGGCTAGTTGGTGGAACTATTTGCTAAACTCTCCCTATCAAGAAAAAGCTTTTCTGCTCATTTCAGGGCTTCTTCTTGGTAGTGCTAATTTTTTGTTTTATAAGTGGTGAGCCCTGCTAATTTCTTTGCATGAGCTAGACCCACTGTTTGGGCAACAGAATCTGTAGAGGCGTAAATGCCCCATTAGATCCTGCCAACAATTCATAGACTAGAAATGATCATGTGAATTGTAAATTCAGATTTATTTGGGGACTCCTGTGCAGGAAAGTAAGGTTCAATCCTTCCATAAATAGCTGCGATTTTCCAGTCTACCAAACTTTCTGGGTGTGGTGTTTAGTTACAAAAAGAAGTTCCCATCAGTACTTAGTCATATGCACAAAGGCAATGGTAGTCAAATTTAATTAGGGGAAGGAAGGAGTAAATCTCCTTTACTTACATAGGGGGACAGAATAAAAATCAGACCTCCCATCTGTTAATAATGATGATGATGATGATGATGATGATGATGATGATGATGTGCACATAGCTGCTGAATAGTCTTTAATGAATGAATAGTTTGATCATAAATTTTTTCATACTTCTCTAGCTGCCTTTGTCTGCTATTTGATGGGAAGGCTGGCTAGGTGAGAAAGATGGTAGAACTTCTCACTTCTGGACCTTTAATAATTCTGTAGAAGAAGGAATTTTGGCAGGTACAGGTTGTCATGTGAACTACACCAGTTAAGATTCCCTCTTCTACAAAACTACTAAAGTTTATGGAGGAATTGCACACATAGATAGCTGGCAAAGGGCTCCTGAACTGGAATGGTGTTATAGCAGGGAAGAAGTTTTCATTCTCATCACACCAGTATTTTGATCAGATAAGGAGGCCCACCTTTCTTTGAAACATAGCAAACAATTACAGAAGAGAAGAGAACAGTGCAATCCTATGAATCATCTCTGTGTTACAGAACTGAGAGTAATGATGACTTTCCCTCCTGGTGAATCCCCTTCTTTACAAATGTGTCTTCCCGTACCCCGCATATAAATCAAGATACGCTGTCACTGGTCCGTTTAACTTCCTGACACATCCTAGTCTGTTCAGCTGCTTGGAGATTTTCTGAAACCCCTTGTCAATGACTCCTCAGTTTAGTTCAGCTCTGTGAAAAAAGTTAAAGGGTAAGCACTTTGGATTTATTTGTGCAAAGCCCAGAAGAGGTGGAACTCAACAAAACCTTGTAAAATGTCCTTAGAACACAAGGGCCTGTTTGACAACCAGGCTGGCTTTTGTGAGAAATTTCCTTGGAAAGCAATGTAGCCAAATGTCCAAATATATAAAGCATATTCAGAGAAAAAGGAAAAGACAAAGTAAGGCAACAATTACACGCACACATAAGTCCAAATGAACTGATTAAAATCAGTCTAACTTAGGCTGCAATCCTACACTTACTTATCTGGAAGAAAGCCTCACTGAACTTTAGGCTGAAATTTTTTATTTAAATAAAAACGTACTACAAAAGTTACAAAAGGCACAAAATTGCAATATTACAAAAGTAGAAAAATACTAAGCGTAACTCAGTTGCAGCAACCTTGGCGTCCCTTCCTAGCTAAGCAAACAAACTCACTGAACTTTAGGGCTTGCATCTGAGTAGAGACGCATAAGTTTGCAGTGCTTGCTAGTTGTTTGTTACCTATGTGGGCAGAATCTTGAGTTTCAGAGAATTTGCAGAGAAGGACTAAAAGCCAAACCATCCATTATCCTAATTGTATACTGTTTAGTTGAAAAGTAACATTTTATTTGTCCTAGTGTATACATAAACAGCACCAAATTGAATTGGGCCACCATGCTCCAGGACAGGAAGATTAAACCTTTCCTGGACTGTTTGTTTTCCCTGGTGAGTTTGTGCGGACCTGGGGGTAGGGTTAACAAAGAAAACAAACATCAATACCTCTAGAGACTTTTTTCTTTTGTTTATCACCCCTGCAGGTATGTAAGGGACTTTGAGAAGCTGATGAAGAGGAGGATGTTTAATCCTCTTCTTCTGGAGCATGTTGGTCCTGACTGAAAATTGGTTAGAACATCCTTACATGAGAGTAAACAAAAATATATGCTACAGTGACACATCATTTGTTTCCAAGAAAAGTAATTTTTGGACTTCTGATGTGGGTGTTTCCAAGAGACGAAGACTGAAAGGGAATTATCGCATCCTTATATGGATTGGGGTCCAATGAAATCTGCTGTGCAGAGATGGTCTGCTGTTCTATCTAGTTGTGAAATAACTTCCATTTCTGATATTACTGGTCTAGCCAGCCAATTGAAAATAATTTAGAGGCTATTCTGACTGCTTCACAAGACTGGATTTGAATGATAAAGGAGCAGCCCAGGTCTAACTGGATGTAGCATTATATATAAAAAAGAGCTTAGTAGTGCAATCGCATTCATATTTGGAATGAAAGAAAAAGTTCTACAATTCCCAGTGTGCCCTAATGAGTATGACCAATTGGAGGAATGATAAGAGTTGTAGGGCTATTTTTGTCTAAACATGCATAGAATTGTGCCCAAAGCTTTGGATGTTTCAGAAACAAACCCGCATGATTTTGCCTATTCAGGCTTGACAGCAGAGTTTGGATATCCTGGACACTGTATATGGCACTGTTGAGCTAAATCAGAGTGCAGG
Organism: Varanus komodoensis; assembly: GCF_004798865.1. Lineage (NCBI taxonomy): Eukaryota > Metazoa > Chordata > Lepidosauria > Squamata > Varanidae > Varanus > Varanus komodoensis. The sequence goes on along the minus strand of NW_025336114.1, from coordinate 2,592,256 downwards.
GGCGGAATGTCATGGCAGCCCCTTCATACATTATTCTCATGAAGGAGGAATGCAGGAAAATAGGGACTGTGGGACCTTGGTTTTGGTCCTGCCCCCGGCAAGGTCAAACCTTTGTCCACACCCACCATTCCTGCACTAGTATGGATGGTGGGAGCAGAGGGAGTTGCTTGTTGGTATCCCTGCTGTCTCTTTCTACTTATGTTGCCGCTTCCTATCAGTATGGTATGAAGGAGGGTCTAGATGGGCTCTAATTTGCTGTAGCAGCAAGAAATAAGTAAAAATTGGGGTCGAGTAGATTCTGAGAGCTTTGACTCACATATTAAACCAAGGGTGCTGAACTTATTTCAGCCTGAGGGGCAGTTTTGAAGAAGGTCTCTAGTGGTGGTTGGGATGAATGGTAAAAGGGGAATCAAAGGCTGAAGGTGGGGCCAAGTACAAGTAGCCTAGCACATTGTAGCTCAAAGCTCTTAGGGCATGTAACTATGCCTTAGGGGAGGCATTTCCGCCACTTAGAATGGATGTGTGTATTTACAGAAACTACAAAAGGTGGGAAAGCACTAAAGCCTGAGTGGAGGGAAGGGAGCATTTGCAGCGCCCTGTAGGACTAGATTATGGCCCTAGCTGGGCTACATATTGGCTCATGAATCTAAGGTTTTGCACACCAGTATTAAACCTTCCTAAGCAGAGTTATCTCTCTATTCTGCATTACCTTTCCAATCCTAAACATGTTTGGCCATGTTAAAAAAATACAGTTTTTTGATATTGAATTGTGTGCAGTTAATTCCAGTACAAACTGGAAATGTAGAGCGAGGCTTATTGCAATCATGCATTAGTATGTGTCCAGCTTCAGCCTTTCCAGAGTCTAAGCAAATAGTAAAACCTGTGTTGAAATTGCTCCAAATGTTGACACAGGAAAGCTGCACAATTACTTATGAGCAAGTCTCCTTGTACTACATGTGACTTCCTACTGACTAAGCAGGCCTGACATCAGGCCGTACAATTACCACAAAACATGGAAATGGGAGTTCTGGAGCATGCTTACAAACATTAGAAATCCCTGGAGCAAATTCCAATGAATGTTTTGGATATTTTCTCATGTTACGAGCTGGCGGAACATGCATACAGTAAGTGTCAATTTACCACTTACATAGGCCTTAGGGTTAACTGAACTGAGATAAATACTGACTGTCTCAGCCTGGACTTACCAGAGGCAACATTGACTTGGGTGTCTGTTTCAAAACACATGAGGCTCTTGGTGTGAGAATATGTCATTGCAATGAGAGATTTTTCAGCCCTGCAGTTCCAGCATGTGTATAATATTTGCAAGGAACATTTCAAGCAGCATGGTCAAGATCTCTATTCTCAGAGGCAGCTTCATTTTCCAGTTTCAAGGATCTGGGACCAGAAGTATATTTTATTATAAAGCTTGACTTCATCACAAGTTGTCAGGCTCTGTAATAAAACTGGTACAATCTAGCAGTAAAATCTTCACAACTACAGAGCACATGCACTCATACATAACTGCAGGATTACATGCAAACCTACAGAGAGATGCATGTAGATCCCAACATTAAAAGTATGGGATGCCTCTTAACTCTTCCAACTTTGGAAAATAAATGTCTTTGTTTTATTAATAGAACTATGAACAAATTTGTCTTCTACCACATCCTGATTAATATTGGAGGCCAGATAAAATTGCTTCAGGGGCCAAACCTGTCCTGCCTACTTCCAGATGGCTGTTACCTGGTTGTGCGCTTTCATTAATCTCCTATCATCCCCAGGTTTGTATCAGTAAGTGCTACTGGGGCCAATTCATACAATCATTCTGGCATGATGTAATGTTAGTTAAACGTGCCCAAGATGATTGCTGGAAATGCACTGAACCCTTCTCTGCATGCTTCAGTGTGAGTACAGGTCATGGATCACCTTTGTTCAGGCTGAGACCTGACATGAGGATTGCTTTAGCACATAGTTTATAACTGCCACAGGTATGGCAACTGTCATGCTTACATGTTGGCCAGTCCATACTAATTGGCCCTTACATACAAAGTCTGAGGAAATTCTACCTCTATGACAAAATAGTTACTGTTCAAAATAATTATGACCCACTCCTTACATAGTGCTGCATTATGTGCTATTTTTGCTGGATTTCAGCAACGTTAATGAATGCTCAATTAGTTAAGTCAATGATGAGGAAGCAAATTTTACAGCTGGGGCACTAATTTTTAAGCAGTAAGATGCGACAGTAAGAAAATCAGTGAGTCATTAGAGCCTTGGAGACTGCCCCTACTCTGAGGGTTTAGCAAGTTTTCTTAAATGGCTGTAGAATGTAGCTGGTCCCAGAGATATGAACTCAGGAATGCCCTGCTTATATCAGGATGTGGAATGTCTGTGTTTGGCTGGATTTCTTGGCCAGACCCTTGATTTCTGCAACGTCAGCATTCATAGTTCAAATACTCAGCTCCTCTATGCCATGGGTAAACCAACGGTTTTATTTATTTATTTATTTATTTATTTATTTATTAAAAGCTTTCCTATCCCGCCCCCTACAGAATGTCTGTTGCCTTCCAGTTGTTTTGAACTACAACTTCCATAAGCCCCAGCAAGCATGGCCAGTGGTCAGAGACTCTGGAAACAATCACCAAAAATCTGGAGGGTATCAGGTTGCCCACTCCTGCTTTCTGCAATGAATAGTTGGATCAAAGTGGTATCTTTTAATTATGGTATCTATTTCTGTATATTTAGAGCTATTGTTACCTTGGAGGCACTAAAATAATGTTTATGTTTGGCTATGCTCCCAGCAGGGACTCTATCATTACTGTACATGGAAATAATTAATTCCTCTAAAATTAGCGGTGCTAGTACCTTAAGACATAATTTACTTGTATGCCTTCCTCTCTCAATCTGGCCAGTGAATCTCAAGAACTTCACTATCGTGACACCACAGAGGATATGTTACTTTATAAAAGCCCAGAGTTGAATAAATATGGCTGCTTTGTAATTCAGAAGACCTTGTCCTGTCTTTCAAGCTTTCATCATCTAAATGCATTACCCCTAATACAGCACAGTGTATTAGTGAGAATGCATTGTATGTTGCCTTTCTTGTATGACTCCATTTATGTCCTGTTCTTTTTTGAATAAATGATTTCCTGACCTAAGAATATTTCTGAGATTTGCTTTAAGTATTAATTACGCTTGGTTCTATGCTGCTTAGGTAATATCACTGTGGGAAGATGAAACAATTAGATTAGAAAACCTCCATATTAAATAAGAAATAGGTGTTTATATGGCCTAGGAGATAGTGCACCTGTCTGTGTTAAAAAGTTATCCTTGCCATTCAGGATAGTCAAGATGTAGGCAGTAACCTGAGTGAAATTCTGATATGAAAGCTGGTCAATCTATTCTTGTTATAAGTTAAAAACGCATCAGATCTTGGCCTGAGTTTGGGAAGCACTAGTGGGGTACCTATTTATGCATGGCCAATATACATGGCCAGTAAAACACAAAAAATGAAGAAGACAAAGGAGGGTAAAAATAGAGGATGAAATTAGATTGAGAGCACAAAGGTAAAAAGGTCAAATTAAAGAGATCAAAGAAGTCACACATTTGCATAACATGTATACATGCTACTTTAATTTGGAGATGTAGATGTAGAAATCATTACTGGAATTTAAGCAGAAATAAATCTGATGTGTCTCATCCTCATGGAGGAGGCTGTGACCAGATGACCTGTGTGGGGTGCCAGTTTGGTCCTCTAACCAGGGGTTAACTGTTGATCAAGTTCAAGGCACCTCCTTGCCCATCCTAAAGTTGTTTACCTTTAATGCAGGCATGAATTGTACAACCCCTCAAACTGAGTAGGGCTTGGAGAACTTTGGACCTGGGGGACAAATCAAGCCTTCCATGGTTTGCCAGATGGCCATGGAGCCTTTCCCCCAACCACAGATCATTCCCAGCTCCCAGTTTTTTTCCCTGTTGGCAGTTGAAATGCTTCTCCTAAGGCTATGCTGGTTGCAGTAAAAGCCTCAAACTAAAATGTGCTGGCATGTTTTGCTATTTTGGCCCTGTCATTTTTGTCTGCAGCCCCTCACACCATTTGAAAGTGGCTCCCAAAGGATTCCCTGCTCCCCATGGTGGAATTCAGTCCTCAGGCTGAAAGGGGATCTACATCAGAGGATGCTTTCAAATAGAGGACTGATACCTGCAAAGTGGGATGTCTGGCCACCTTGTGAAATCTTTTGCCAATTTTTGAACCTGGCAGGTTCCAGCCATTTAGAATTCTTGGGTTTCAAACCTCTCCTGCTGCTTTCTTGGCAGTTTGAAAAATGCTGTGTCATTAGAATGTAACAACATTGCAAGAAAAGTCCTCTGTTGATTTCCCAATAATCATTTTGAGTGAGCATTAAAAATTTATGGTTTAGGACAAGTAGAAGTGAAGGAAAAAAGTTGGCTTATGGAAGCATGTCCTTGTTCCATTAACAGCTGATTACTGCAGATCTCATGTGCCAGTCATTTTATACCTTTTAAATACACTAGTTTTCCTAGAGGTTTTCCTTTGGTGGACAAATTATCACCTGGCAATTTAAATACCTGCTATACAGCAAAAAGTAGTGCTGCAGTTTTGCATCCATGAAGCTCCTCCCAAGCCAGTGATTTTTGCCCTTCCTTGCAAAAGGTTAAAAAAGTATTCACAAAGGAGTGGGTATTGTGGAGGGATGAGGTGCATCCACCCTCTTCAGGAGGAACAGTCACATCAGAAAAGAATTGATCTCTGTAATGGTGATGGGGCAGAGAAACTTCTAAGGGCAGCTACTGGGACAGTGGTTGCTGATGGCCGCACTAGTGAAGGACCTTTCACAGACAATGGCAGTGAAGCTCAAGCTACCTTTGGTTAGTATTGCATGGAAGAAGGCAATGGTAAACCACTTCTGAATTTTCTTATCTTGAAAACCTGACATTCAAACTGGATTTGAAAAAGGAAGCAGCACTCAAGATCATGTTGCAAATTATACATGTTGTTATACATTGCCTCCCTGAGCATACCAGACATTTATATTTTAGTTTATAAAGTCTCTGCTTTGACGGTGTTGATCACAAGAAGTGGTGGATCCTCCTGGAAAAAAATGACTGTGCCTTAGCACTTGATTGAGCTGATGCATAACCTGTGTTGTGGGCAAGAAACTATAGTTAGGATAGAATATGCAAAAACAGAACGGTTTCCTATAGGCAAAGGCATCAAACAAGGGTGTATTTTATCTGACTACCTGTTTAATCTGTACACAGAATATATCAGAAGGAAAGCTGCATTACAACTGGAAGAACAAATGAAAATGGCTGGAAGACATAGCAATAATTTAAGATATGCAGATCATATTACTGGCAGAGAACAACAGCAAGCTGAAATTTCTCTGGATGAAAGTGAAAAAAGAACATGCAAAAGCAGCACTGCAGCTGATCATTAAGAAAACAAAAATCATCACCACAGAAGAATTAACAGCAATTTACTGTTACCAATGAAGAAATTGAAATGGTGAAAGATTTTGCGTACCTTGGCTAAGTCATCAATTCAAAGGGAGACTGCAGCCAAGAAAGTCAAAGAAGACTGAAACTTGGAAGAGCAGCAATGAAGAAACCAGAAAAGATAATCAAGTGTAAAGTTACTTCACTGGAGCCCAAGGCCAAGATCATCTGTACTGTTTTATTCCTGATCACTGTGTATGGTTGTGAAAACTGGACAGCAAAGAAAAGTTACTGGAAAAACTTGATGCATTCCAAACATGGTTCTGGAGGAAAGCTTTGTGAATAGACTGCCAGAAAAATGAACATGTGGGTCCTAGATCAAATCAAGTCAGAACCCCTGGAAGCAAAAGTGACAAAACTGAAGCTGTTCTACTTTGGACACTTCATGAGAAGGTAAGACTCACTGGAGAAGACATTCTAAGAAAAGTTAAAGTCAAATGAAGTCGAGGAAGGTCAGATTAACTCTATAAAGAAAGCCACAGGTTTGAATTTAGAAGAGCTGAGCAGGGCTGTCAAGGGCAGGATATTCTGGAAAACATTCATTCATTGGGTTCCTTAGGTCAGAGACAACTTGACAGCACATAAGAACATAACAGAGGGTATTAGTTAGCTCTAAAACTGGAATTGTACAACATGCTTTCTAATGACAGAAACTGAAGAGGAACTAAAGAGCCCCTTGATGCGGGTGAAGGAGGAGAGCGCAAAAGTTGGCTTGAAACTCAACATTAAGAAAACTAAGATCATGGCATCCGGTCCTATCATGTCCTGACAAATAGATGGGGAAGAAATGGAGGTAATGACAGATTTTATTTTCCTGGGCTCTGAAATCACTGCAGATGGGGACTGCAGCCAAGAAATTAGAAGATGCTTGCTCCTGGGGAGGAAAGCTATGGCAAATCTAGACAGCATCCTAAGAAGCAGAGACATCACCCTGCGAACAAAAGGGCACATAGTCAAGGCTATGGTTTTCCCAGTTGCAATGCATGGCTGTGAAAGTGGGACCATAAGGAAGGCTGAGAGCCAAAGAATTTGCATTGTGGTGCTGGAGAACACTCCCTTGGACTTTAAGGTGATCAAACCGGTCAGTCTGAGAGGAGATCAACCCTGACTGCTCTTTAGAAGGCCAGATACTGAAGATGAAGCTCAAATACTTTGGCCACCTAATGAGAGGGAAAGACTCCCTGGAGAAGAGCCTAATGCTGGGAACAATTGATGGCAAAAGAAGAAGGGGATGGCAGAAAATGAGGTGGCTAGATGGAGTCACCGAAGCAGTCGGCATGAGCTTAAGTGGACTCTGAGGGATGGTGGAGGACAGGAAGGCCTGGAGTAATGTCCTTGGGGTTGTGATGGGTCCGACATGACTTTGCGACTAACAACAACAACATGCTTCCCCAAGAACATCTCCAACTGCATCTCAATGGCACATTTTCTTTTCAACACCTACGAAGAAATTGCCATGTTATACACCTTGATGGATTTTCTGTGGTAAGTGGGAAAAAGGGCAGAAAAGTTGATAGGAAAAAAATGGGAGAAGTAAAACTGGACATCTTATTATCTGGTTCAGCAAGTAGTATGGTGACTACACATTATAAACCTCCTCTGGTATTACCTTTTAAAAAGATGGCAAAATATAGAACTCAGGCCATCAGCAAACAAAACATTGCTAATGTGGTTCAGTTAACTTTGAAGAACATCCTTTAAAGAGCTTGTAGCTAATAGCTGTAGAGGGAAAAAATAAACATGTGAAGGTCCTTATCTTAATCCCATAAAGAATCTGGAAAGAGAAGCCATGTTAAAGTGGCAGGTTAAAAGTCTCATGTAAAGAAGCCCAGCAATTCTTATGGAATAGTGAGTGCAGAACTTTATATTTACATATTTTCTTCATGTTATTGTGTGTGTGTGTGTATACACATATATTAATCTGTTTTAAATATGGTCTTAAATTTTGTATTACAAACTTTTTAACATGGTGTTAAAAAGTTAAAACTGTTTTAACATGGTGTATTTTGATTGTATTTTTACTGTGTTGTGAACCACCCAGAGAGCTTCAGCTGTTGGATGGTATAGAAATCAATTTAATAAATAAATAGGGAACAAATGAAATACTGCATGTTATTCTGGTTTCTGAGGAATGGCATGTTGGGTTTTTCACTTAGCAGTGAAAACAAATCTATAGGGAACCTCTTCCTTCTCTTCTTCTATGTACTACATTGCTGTTGCTATAGGATAGTTGTTCTTTGTTGTAAAGGAAGAGAATCCAGTTTTTTAAAAAATACATTGTGAAATGTCATTGTCTCCTGCCTAGTTTCAAAGAGCAAAATCAAACTTAAAAAGTTTCATTCCTGCCTGGAGATTTGCCCGCAATGGTCTTTTATTACTGCTATTATCCACTGCCACAGGGTGACTCTGCTGCACCGCTGGAGTGATACTGGGCTTGCCTGTGTCAGTCTGGGAGGGAAGGCCAGCAGTCCCAAGAGCTCTGCTTGTTGCACAGCAATCACACTTGAATAAGGAATGCGAAGAGAACAGGTTGTGCATGTGTGCACATGTGTTTATTTTATATACCGCTTTGTGTAAAAGTGGTTTACAAGTCAAAAGTTAAAATGCATAATAATAAAACCTATTGGATAAAGCATTTAAAAGCAAAAAGTCAAAATACATCAGATTCTGCCACAGCACTCCCTGATAAATGGAAGCTGTAGTGTAGATATTCTCCTGGTGATTTGTGTGGTGTAATGTCCAGGGGGAACTACTGGTACGTAGCTTCCAGGCCTGTGTTTACCCTTGCTATGATTACTTATTTTTAAACTGGACTGGATTGGACAGACCTTCAAACAGAGGATGCTTTCACAGAGAGGGCAAACCTTAGACAGCTTTTCAAACAGAGGACTGCCTCTGTAATTAGGCCACTTAGCTACTCTAGTATACAGCTTCCATTTGCACACCTGATCCCCAATCTACCTAAAAGACATCTGCGTCAATGCCCTGGCTGTGCACACATTGCCCTTGCTGGACGAAGGTGAAGTGAGTAATTGTCCAGCCTTCAGTTCCCCACCTTCATTGTAATGCGGTGCGGGTGGGGTGGGGTGGACAATTCATTATTGTTTCTATCTATTTCCCCCTCCTTCCTTTCCTCTTCTTTCCCTGAATCACTAAATGCCGTTTGACATTTCATCCCCTTCTCCATGTCCTTCTCTATCTTCAGTCACCAAAATGGTTGCAATGATAAAGTACCTTCCCATCTGCAAGGCAGTGACTGGACAAAATAAAAATATCCAAATGGCTCAGTGCAACATGCACTGCACAGAAGTTCATAATGTTCCAGTGTTTATAGGAATGGAAAGCAAAAGAATAAAATCAATAAAATATTCAAAGCTTTCACATTATAAGCTGTAGCAAAACTTTTCACCAAATGTTTACTGTATAATAAATTCTATTAAAAAGCTTGAGCTTGCTTGGTTGGGGGAGGGAGCATGTGTGTGGGGGGGAAGGAATGCTGTCACTTTAATTGCAATGGCATAAATATTTGATATTCAGTAAATTAGATCTGTAGCTATGAAAACATTCTTGCAAATGGATTTTTACCTGTAGCACAGTGCCATTAGTGGGGGAAAAAGTCAGCACAGCCTCGGGGCCTGTAATTAACTCAACCCAAGCAGAACTAAACATTTTTGACAGTTTTCCTGGTCTGGAATTAACTGTCATAGCAGAGAATGAAAGAAACTGCATTGTCACATTATGTTTACGTAAAGCCTGTAAAATGCTGTGTTTTCTATTTTTGTTTTGTTAAGTCTGGGTTTCATGTCCCATTATTATTACTATTAGTAGTAGTAATGGTTTTGTGTTTTTTAAAATATATGCTTTGCGATGAGCTTTAAATGATATGTTCTATTCTCCATTTAGTATGGAGGCTTTCTCCTCCTCCACCTCCTTTTTTCTTCTCTATCTCTTTTTTCTTGTTTTTTGGTACTCGACAATACAACCTGATATGTTGCACACTGATATAAATCATAATGCAGTGACATTTGAAGACATTAAAACCTGTCTATTTTCCTGTCTGGATCAAGATTCTACTGTAATAAGCACTTTGGCTACCCAGTGTCTATCTTTTTTGGATTGTGTGGGTTCCTTTAAAAAAAAGTTTCTGTTTATGAAAATAACTGTCACTCTACTGGAATGCAAACCCTGGAGGGCAAATCTGCTTAATGCTCCTCTGAAAGCTACTTATTATCCAGTAGCTAAAAGGAAACCAGAACAATAGTAATTGAGGAGAGGTCCAAGGCCTCACTTCCTGGCATTTTGTCCTAGAAATGGTTTTATATGGGGTGGGGGTGAGGCAGGGCAGGGGTTTCCCTGCAGCTCAGATAGGTAAAGATGGAACTAAATCAGCATTTCTTGAACAACCCTAGCTTATGAATCAGTAATTTAAATATTTTTATAGCGCCTTCTCAAGTCAGTTCATGATACAGAAATCAGCATTAAAAACAGCTTAAGGATGCAATTCTACATATACTTAGGAAAAAGTCTTACAACTGCCAGCATTTGGGAATTCCCCAGTTGGGAATTGTAGGAGATTTTCTGTCGAAAAATGCATAAGATTGTGCCCAAAAAGTCTTAATACAACATGCCCAGCAATAACCCCACTTTAAGAAAGCAGCTCATTTCAAAACCTGCTTAAAAATAGCAGCAGCAGTTAAAATGATTGACAATATATAAATTGGTGAATGCTTATTGACAGCCATTGCCAGCCACAGTCCTCCAAGAAGGCCTCCTATAGAGTTCTGTGGAAATAAACCATCACCAGCTGGTGGCAGAAAGCACTTACATTTGCGGAACATGGAGTACATGGTCTTCACTGATCCCAGTCTAAGTGCCAACTTGCTCCTTGAAGTCAGAGGGCTCCCGGACACAGTGTGGGATCTAGCACAGGGCTGAGGCCTCCAGAGAGTGAGCAACACATGGGCTGCAGGCTGCCCTTTCATTACAGCCTGCTGCTGCTTCCCTGACCCTGAACTTGGGTGCACTGGGGAGGGGGAATGGCATATGTAGCAGCTATGGTGAATCCAAGGGGGCAAAATTAGATTTTTTGCAAGCTACATTTGCACTCTAAGCATAGCAGACACAATTTTAAGCATGCATTTTTTATTCTAAAGATTATTTATTGATTATATTTATTTAATAAATTATAGTAATAATATTTATTGTGATTAATCTTTGGAACTCATGGAAAAGGGAAAGTGAGGCAGGAGAACCAGCTGCAATTGCTCACCCCTAAAGCAATCAGTCAGTGAAACATCTTAAAAACAATGCAGTGATTACTAGAGACCAACATAGAGTGTCAAGAACAAATGCTGCCAGACTAATCTGATCTCTCTCTCTCTCTCTCTCTCTCTTGATCTGGTTACCTTCCTTGCGGACTTTTGACAAAGTGGGGCATCCTGGTTAGCAAACTAGGTAAACGTGGCCTCCTGGAAAGAACAACTGTGAGGTGGATCTGCAGTTGGCTACAAAACTGGATTCAAATAGTGCTTATCAATGGCAAATTCTCAAACTAAGGAGAACTAATCAGTAAGGTACCACAGGATTCAGTCCTGTGCCCAGTGCTCTTCAATATTTTAGTTAATGATTTGGATGAGGAAGTGCAGGGAGTGCTTATCAGATTCGCGAATGACACAAAATTCAGTATCATGGCTGATATCCTAGAAGACAGAAACAAAATTCAAAATTATCTGGATAGGCTGGAGCATTTGGGCTAAAAACAATGGAGTGATATTTAATAGGGTCACATGCCCTGCTTTTCTAGCTAGTTAAGACACCAAACGCATTGTTACAGGGTAGCTAGGCTACTTAGCTCAATACTGCAAGTGAGAAGGATCTTGGAATTGTTGTGGATCCCAAGTTGAATATGACTCAACACTGTGATGTGCTATAAAAAAGGCAAATGCTATTTTGCATCGCGTTAATGGAAGTATCACTTCCAAATGATAAAATTTACTGGTTCTCCTCTATTCAGCTCTGGTCAGGCCTCAGTTTGAATACTGTGCCTAGTCCTGGGTACCACAGTTTAAGAAAGATGCAGAAAAACTTTAAAAGGTTCACACTGAAGAAGGAGGGTGACAAAGATGGTCAGGGGACGGGACACAAACCCCTATGAGAACTAAGCCTGTTTTAGCCTTGAGAAAAGAAGGCTGAGGAGAGATATGATAGCATTCTTCAAGTATTTGAAAGGCTGTCACACAGAGGAGGGTCAGAATCTCTTCTCAATCAACCCAGAGTGCATGGCATAGAATAATGGCTCATGTTACAGGAAGCCAGATTCTGGCTGAACATCAGGAAAAGCTTTCTGACTGTTAGAACAAAATGACAATGGAACCAATTACCTAGGGAGGTTATGAACTCTCCCAAAAAATGCATATAGATAGCCATCTGTTAGGGATGGTTTAACTTGGAGTCCTGCACGGAGCAAGGACCTGGATCTGATGGTCTTATTGGACTCTTCCAAATGTGCTATTCTATGATTCTATGAGTACAAATTGGTACAAATTGCATGCAATTACCATAAATACTTACTTTTAATGGAAACACAGTAATACTAACAATTCATATCCATGTTGTTGTTGTTGTTGTTGTTGTTAGTCGCGAAGTCGTGTCTGACCCATCGCGACCCCATGGACCACATTCCTCCAGGCCTTCCTGTCCTCCACCATCCCCCGGAGTCCTCTTAAGCTCATACCAACTGCTTCAGTGACTCCATCTAACCACCTCATCCTCTGCCGTCCCCTTCTTTTGCCATCTATTGTTCCCAGCATTAGGCTGTTCCTTCCTTCTCATTAGGTGGCCAAAGTATTTGAGTTTCATCTTCAGTATCTGGCCTTCTAAAGAGCAGTCAGGGTTGATCTCCTCTAGGACTGACTGGTTTGATCGCCTTGCGATCCAAGGGACTCGTAGGAGTCTCCTCCAGCACCACAATTCAAAGGCCTCAATCCTTTGGCGCTCAGCCTTCCTTATGGTCCAGCTTTCACAACCATACATTGCAACTGGGAAAACCATAGCCTTGACTATACGCACTTTTGTTGTTAGGGTGATGTCTCTGCTTTTTCGTATGCTGTCTAGATTTGCCATAGCTTTCCTCCCCAGGAGCAGTTGTCTCTTAATTTCTTGGCTGCAGTCCCTGTCTGCAGTGATCTTGAAGCCCAGTCTTTTATTGACTATGAAGGCTACTCCATTTCTTCTGAGGGATTCTTGCCCACAGTAGTATGCCTGATGGTCATCTGAATTAAATTCACCCATTCCTGTCCATTTTAGTTCACTGATTCCTAAGATGTCGATGTTCAGTCTTGTCATCTCTTGTTTGACCACACCCAGCTTGCCTTGATTCATGGATCTTACATTCCATGTTCCTATGGAGTATAGATCTTTATAGCATTGGACTTTCCTTTCACCACCAGATACATCTGCAACTGAGTGTCCTTTCAACTTTGACTCAGTCACTTCATTCTTTCTGGTGCTACTAGTACTAGTCCTCTGCTCTTCCCAAATAGCATACTGGACACCTTCTGCCCTGAAGGGCTCATCTTCCAGCGTCCTATCTTTTTGCCTTTTGGTACTGTCCATGGGGTTTTCATGGCAAAGATACTGGAGTGGGTTGCCATTTCCTTCTCCAGTGGATCACGTTTTGTCAGAGGTCTCTGCTATGACCTGTCCGTCTTGGGTGGCCCTGCACGGCATAGCTCATAGCTTCATTGAGCTACGCGAGCCCCTTCGCCACAACAAGGCAGTGATCCATGACGGAGTCATATCCATGTAACACTTTTCAAATGTGCAAACCACACTGCATGCGGTCTCCTCAAAAACCTTTGGAACATCTGTGTAAAGTAGGCTGATGTTATAGCTGCATTATGGGTGAGGTTGGAAGGGCTTAATCAATTGAGGTGAGCCCCAATATTGTCAGAGATTCACAGCTGAGCTGAGATTTGAACCAAATGCTTTCTCACACACAGATGATGCAGTGTAGCTGCATGTTCCACTGTTTTCAACAATATGTATTGAAGATTGTAGCCTTAGCCACTGTGTTATACATAGACTTTACCCAGCTTCTCCAGTGGAAGTTCCCTATTTATTTCCATGTCATTTGTGCAGGAGACATTCTTAATAGATTGTCTTAGACTGGAAATCATCATCATCACCATCATCATCATCATCATCACCACCACCACTAATCAAAATAAATCTACATTATTCTAAAGGACTATATTTTGATATTCACCTTTCACATTACAATGCCAATGACATTGCATACACTGATGATGTCTAAAATACTATCAGAGAGGTGAAAAATTAGAAGATCTGAAGCTGTACTGGTATCATTTCCTTGTGTGTCTCCACAGTGTGCTTCCTGGGAGTGAAGTCTGAATTTTTTACTTTAAATTTTACTCCAAGCAGAGATAAGTTACATTTCCCCATGATGGATCATAGCAAGTAAGACCATCTTGGCTAAGGATAGGCATTACTTTGTAATCTCAGCACAGAATGTCTATGTATTTGGCCTTTGCAATAATAACTTTTTATTTCTTTTCCTTTTAATCAAATTTACACTTGCCTGGCAAACATTAACCTCTTGCTTTGTCAGTTTCAGCATTTTTATAAATATTGATACCACACTTTTTAAATGGAGTGGCTAAAATATATTCAAGGTTAACAGGAGCTGGGGCAACCTAAACATGGGGAGGAAAAAATCAGTGAAATATCTCAGTTTTCTTCTAACACATTAGGAAAGGACCTCTACATTCAGAAATAAAGTACGTGACAACAGAGAAGTGTTTAGCTGTTCTTAACAATCAGCTTAGAGTGACTCCATTTAGGTCAGAAATTGCAGTCATTGCAATGAAGAACATTTTTATCTGAATCTTCTTTAAAAACGATGCTGTTGGGTACTAAGAATGCAATCACTGAAAGATGCAGATGAAAATTCAAGGAGAGGAGGTGAATACTGCCATGAGAAATGCCCCACCATGTGGGATAAATAAGAGATAGTCCTGGTTACCTGTAATGGGTCTAAGCATAGTCTAACTCTGTATAATTTACTAATCCTATATAAACATAAAACATCTCTCACCTAGCTTTGTTACTAAATCAAGTAGCATAACCAGGAAGCAAATTTGGGAAAAAGATAATGAGAAAGAGTTATGCCTGCACAGGTAGTATAGAAAGCTCTTTAGCTCATTGGCAGAACATGTGTTCCATGTGCAGATCCCTGGGGTGGTTTGTGTCCTACTTGACACAGGACAGCCCTGCATTTGAGGCCAATCTCTGCTTGTGGGGATGCCTAGTCGAAGTCTGGGTTAATGATAATCTGGAGATGCACCATGTTCTTATTTAAATTATACAAATGCCTTCGAAATGTGCATCTGTACATACAGATCTCATGCTGATCTGTGTTATCTGTTGTCCTCTTCTCTCTCTCTCTCTTTTGACAATGTATAAGTGGCAACACTACTCCAGCTTCAGTTCCTGCCATACTGAGTTAAAAGCTTTAAGGTACTGGGGCTATGAATCCCTCTTTCTGCCTGTGGGCTTAAGTGCACATTACAAAAGTCCTGTACAAAAGTTAGCAAAGTCTCTCTAGATGCCAATGGGAGACTTTTTCTATTTTTAAAGGCAGTGGGCAGTGGAGTGGGGTGGAGTTGTAGTCAGGATCATTCCTGGGAGAAAAGGTTAAACTTAGTCTAAAGAAAAAAAGCCACTCTACTGAACTTACAAACTTCACTGTTAACACAATGCAAAGCTAGGCCTTATACTTCGAAAAGCTACTGCCAGCCAAATGTGCATACAGTAACTCTGTATATAACTGCTGCTAATTTAGCTTAATTGCTGTAGGGATGGGGTTTTTTTTTTCATTTCCATTTTAATAAGGATCACAAAGGTATCCATATAGGGGACAAATCTGGAGATTAAATAAATGGAAATGTGTGAAAAAACAAAACAGACAAATTTGTCCAGCTAGGTCCAGGGATCACAGAAGGTGTGTGTGGGTGTGTGTTGGGATGTAGTGCAGGAGAGGAGAATGCAATAAGACAATTTATGTAGCAAACAGAATGAAAAAGCCTAGATGGATGATGGAAGAAACTCTCACAATTGCTAAGGACAGTAAGAAGTAAAAGGAAAAGGTGACAGAAATAGGATCAGAATCCTGTATCAATGATTATCATTATCCTATAAAGACAAAAGAACCATTATAACAGAGAGTAAAGAGAAACAGAACAACAGAATAGAAAGAACAAGAGACATCTTCAGAAGATTCAAGAAAGCAAAAGGAAATTCAAAACTAGATTAGGAATGTTGAAAGACGAAGAGGGGAACATGGCAGGATAAAATGTATTTATTAATTAAAAATATTTCTACCCCATCCTACATGAAAATTGTCCCAGGACAGCATACAATAATTAGAACAATAAATAAGCAGAGCAATAAGTAAACAACATACATATTACCCACAAAACAAAACAAAAACCAAATGTGACTGTAAATATTAAAACCAGTTAAAATTCCTTAATTCTTAAAATAATGGGTAAATAAAAAAGTTTTTACCTGGTGCTGAAAGGAATATAAAGTCGGTGCCAGGCGAACCTCTCTGGGGAGCACGTTCACAATCTGGAATAAAATAAAATAGAAGAAGATGGAAAAATATAGAAGAACTGTACAAAAGAGATAAAAGGATGACAGACTCCTTTGAAGAAGAATCCTATGAGGAAGAACCTGCAATATTAGAAAGGGAAGTGAAATCTTGTCTGGAAGTACTTGAAAGGAAGAAAGCACCAGCAGTTGGTAGGGTACCTATAGAACTATTCCAAGCTGCAGAGTTCGAATCAGTCCAAATCCTCACAAGAGTATGCCAACAAATATGGAAAAGAAAACAATGGTTGGCAGGCTGGAAACATTCAATATTATCTTCCAATCCCCAAGGAAGGAATTGTAAAGAAGTGCAGCAACTGTAGGCCTATTGCACTAATTTCCCATACAAGCAAAGTGATTCTTAAAGTGTTGGAACAAAGAATGTTATCCTTTATGGAATGAGAAATGCCTGATGTTCAAACTGGAATCTGAAAAGGAAGAGACACTGTAGATTGTATAGCAAATATATTTTGGTTAGCGGAGTGCACCAAAGAATTTCAAATCAACCTCAGTCTGTGCTTTATATATGTTTTGCACATAGATTGAACAGATATGGAGATAAAATGCAGCCTTGTATGATACCTTTCCTATAGGAAACCATCCTGTTTCACCATATTCTGTCCAAACAGTAACTTCTTGTCCATGATACAGGTTATGCATCAGGACAATCAAAAGCTGAGGCACACCCATAGTTTCCTGTGAGTCACACAGTCAAAGGCTTTGCTTTGTAGTCTGGTCTTCATGTATTCAGTTACATTAATGCTAAATAACAGTTGCCACCTCTTTTTTTCTAAAAGGTCCACCTCCCCCCCCTTAATAGTTGTATGGCAAGCAGATATATCATGGTCCCCCCAGTGAACTGAACTTACTGAATTTGGCTGTGGCAAATTGAATGTCATTGCAACTTGCTTCTTATATCAATTTCCTAAAATTCTCGAACTTCATCACAGTGTGAGCTCTAGGTTTTGGAGGGCCTTTGTACAAGATGCCCTCAGCGGAGTCTGCCTTCAGTGAGTCTACTCCACTGCTATTGATATTTTATTTATTTATTTATTTCAAGCTTGTATAGACTGTCATAATAGCCACATGGCTCTCTGAACAGTTTACAGCAATTAAAAGATAATCAAACAAAACAAAACAAACAAAACCTAGAAGCATTAACACATTCAATAAATAAAATATCACTTTCAATAAATAAAACATTCATTCCGTCAGCAGGAGCACCAGCTGTGCTGACCTCATACAATGGCCAAATTGGACAGCATTTTATAATTAAATAACACATGATTAAAATAACAATTAAAATGTTAAAATCCATAAATTAAAATACCAATCTAAAATTAGAAGTAAAATTTTGAATTAAAACTATCAACAGTTAAAATACTCCCAAAATTAACAAAGGTCTTTGCCTGGTGCCAAAATGTGTACAAAGAAGGCGCCTGCTGCACATCTCTGGGAAGCTGATTCCACAAATGGGGCAGCATGACTGAAAAGGCCCTACACTGGGTAGCCACCTTCCTAGCATCCTTTAAAGGTGGCTCCTGAAGCAGGACCTCCAATGAAGCTCTTAGGGGCCACAAAGGTTTATATGGATGAAGGATGAACAATCCTTTAGGTATGGGAGGCAGAGAGCCAGTGAGCATGTATGCAGTGCATCTCTTGGTTCTCCTTGTCTGGGCAAAACCAAGAGGCAAGTGAAGAAGCAAGTTGCACTGGTGAAAGGGAGGAGAAACTCCAAGGGCACTTGTGAGCAGGACCCTGCCAAAGTGTTGGTCCCTGGTAGGTGGCTATCCTTGAAGTTGGCCCTGGTTATTCATATTTGGGGTGGAAAGAATTTGAGGTTTAAAGCACATAAATGTGTGAAGAAGCAAAGCTGCTGGATTCACCCATTCTCCATTGGCTGTATTTGACAGATTCTGCTGTGTGTGAGTATTAGTAGTTATTATGTAACTAGCAATGTCACTCAGGGTGGGCAGCTTGGGCTGACACCCAGAGTCAGCCAAGAAAGGACATGGGTAAATCAGCCCTGCTGTGCTGACTGCCACAACTTCGCATGCTGGAAAACAATTTCCTAAGCTGTGCCCAGAGTGCAAAAGCACTTGCAACAGAGGTGTCTCCTCTTTAGCACACTGGGATTTTTTTATGCCTGAATAAATATATGATGTCAAGCACTAAAGGTAAAAAAAAAAGGCCCCCCAGGGACCAAATGCCAATGAATGCAAAACTGTGTTAGCCACTTTCAATCAAACCTGATGACAGCTGCTTCCTCCATGCAGTGAGACATCCGTTTGGAGCGGCTTTCTGTGTGGAGACTCCATACTTCTACGGCATACCACAAGCCAGCATTTCAGTCAGTTTGTGGTGGCACCATGACAGGAAACTGCTCAGCACCCTGGGTTGCTCCAGATTAATGGCTAGCCACGGAAGGGTGCATTTGTATGTTTCTTCCCATTTTCAGGGTGTCTCATTTCATCACCATCACCAAAGTATAAACAATATTAAATTAGCCTTAAAAATACACAGTCAGCTAATAAAAGCCACAGGCATCAGTAAAATGAAGATAAAATGCTTAAACAACTGCAATAGCTGGGGCAGCGGATTAACCATTAAAAACAGGGCTAGCTCAAGATATTTTGCCCCCTGAGGTGAAGAACAAGATGCTGCCCTTCCTATTCCTATGCAAACCTGAGGCCAGCAGGCCAGAAGGCCCAGAACAAGCCACAAAGAATCATTCAGTTGAAAGAGGCCAAGAAGACCATCAAGTCCAAACCCCTGCTCAGTGTAAGACTCAAGTCTCCCATCCAGATTCGAACCAGGCCTGTCCCTGCTTAGTTTCCAAGATTACACAGGATTGGGCACTTCATGCTCTATGGAAGCATACATGGCAATCATAGTTCTGCCACTCCCTAAGCATCAACTGCTGGTGGCAGTGCCTCACCCCTGCCTAATGGTAGAACCACTCCCCTAACTAAAAACTAAGCAATGATGTTAAGATTATCCAGAGAAAGGCTTTAGAGCAAGGGTCCTCAAACTTTTTAAACAGGAGGCCAGTTCACTGTCCCTCAGACTGTTGGGGAGCCAGACTATAGTTTGAAAAAAATAGGAATGAATTCCTATGCACACTGCACATTAAAATTAATTAAAATTAAAGGATTAAAATTGTAAAAAAATAACTAAAATTAATTAAATTTGTAAAAATTAATTAAAATCAATTAAAATTAATTAAAATTTCTAAAAATAATTAATAGTTAAAAAATGTTTGCTCCACTCGCTTGAGCTGCAGCGGAAGCCCAAGATGAGGTGGGGAAGAGCATGTCCATATTCAAGAGACATAGCTACAATGTCCATGATCATGCTGGGTGGGGGGAGATGGGTGCTATTGCAGTTGCGCTTGTACAGGGAAGGCAGTCGCGATCGCAGCCATCTCCCCCCCTCCCCCCCCGCAAGCACAATCATGCAGGGAAGACAGGAGTGATCGCAGGCGCACTCATGCAGGGAAGGCGGGTGCCTTCTCTCCCCCCCTCGAGCAAGATCAAAGCCATCTCCCCCCCGCTCGCAGCACAACCACGATCATGCCCATCTTCCCTGCACAAGCACGACCACTATTGCAGCCATCTCCCCACTGAGTACGCCTGCACCGATGTTTTATTTAAACATCATTTCAATTGTTAAAACATATGATCTGGCCAGGGCAACTTCTTCTTCCTTCTCTTTCTCCTCCTATATTTTTATTTTATACTGATAATTTTATTTTTTATTTGTAAATCAATGTATTTTTTGTATTTTTGTATTTAATGGTAATTTATTATGTACTATTGTATTTCAATGTATTTTATCATGTTGTAAGCCGCCCCGAGGTTTCGGCAAGGGGCGGCATAGAAATGTTATAATAATAATAATAATAATAATAATAATAATAATAATGCTTTTGGACTCACTCAGAGATCGTTTTCTCTGAACGAGTCCAAAAGCTCTAAGGCGGGCCAGATACATTAGCATGGTGGGCCGGATCTGGCCTGCGGGATGTAGTTTGAGGACCCATGCTTTAGAGTCTTACATTCTTAGGCTGACAGATACCTGCAGGGTCCTCTGATGGAGGTTTGGTTACCAAGGCTGTCAATCTTAGCTTTCCTGGAAAGAAGGATATTCAGTTGTGACCCAAAGAAATTTAGTGGAATTGCAAGTTTTGTTCTCAAGCTTTTTCAAAGAAAGGTTGATTGGATTAATTGGCGGGGACCATTTTTAATCAGCAAATTTTAATTCATCAGTCTGCAAATAAGGGCTAACCTTGTGTACAGTTTGAGGTTATTTTAATTCTGGTTGTTTCTGTAATATGGAGTAAAAAGCAAAATATGACCATTCCTTCTAATACTGAGTGGCAACTTTTGTTTATTAAACAAAAGGGAAAACCTTAAACGGTAACTTATATATACTTCATTATTTCAAAAATTTGATCCATTATTCAGTTGATTAAGTTGCTTAATTGGTTAAAAGATGGATGATTAATGAACCAAAAACTTATTTAGTGAATTTGATAGCCTTAGAATTAATTCTCCTAATGTATTCAGGATTGCTGCATCCATCTTGTTTTGCTGATAATTTTATCCCAAGAAGTAGGGCCCTACATTTCTGATGATATTGCACAGACCTAATTTAGCTTAGGACTATACTGTAAGGCAGGTAGATTAGGATGTGCTGGTAAATCTCTGGATCATTTGCAGTAGATTGGCAAGGATTTTATACTTGCAATAGGTGAAGAATAACAACAAAATGATAGCCGCAACCTCCTGACTGCTAAAATGAAGAAGCTAACTGGGGAAGGGCTCTGTATGGAAGACCCTGTTATCTTTTCTCAGTTCTAGCACTCAAAACAAACTCCTGGGCTCAGAATTCTTTAATTCTTAGTGTATATTATTAGCAGTAGGCTGCGGTTGGTGGATCTTGGGTTTAGCAAACAAAAAGGAAAAGGAAAGGGAGATGAAAAGGGTGAAAAAGTGAAGGGAAAAGAAAAAGTAAATCTTGCAAGCTGCAAGTATTTCTGATCTGTCCAGTTCAGTGTGAAGGTGCATTTACAGCACTTTACAGTGACCTCAGTTTATAGGTAGCAGCTGTTTTTACCCCGGACCCTGACTCACAATCATACCATAAGATCGTGGTGGATGAATGCATCGCTTCTGTAGGCACCCTTCATTCCTATTTAAGAATAAGATTAATTTCATTCCACATCTCCTTCAAGGAACTCAGGGCTGCATACGTATCTTTTATCCTGTCACCCTGACACCGTACCCTACCCTAACAGCTAGGGCTGAAAGAAAGTAACTGCCCTTGGATCACTCAGAGAACTTCTAGTCTGGTGGAGATTTGAAACTGTTATTCCTCAGTTGTAAACTGACCCTCTAACCACAGTATCAGATACCTTAAAACCCATGCAGAAATGTGAAAAACCTTGGCTCTGATTTCTTTACTTAAACAACAACAAAACCCCGAAAAACAAAACAAAAAATTAAGCAGCAGCAGCACTGAAAGAAGGGATTAAACCTTATTTTCCCATCATCACCATCACCATCATCATTGTGCATAGTGCCTGTTTAAAGGCGCTCTTTCAATTTAACTTTTCAAAACGCTGAATCACTCATATTCTATTTTCATGCAGCAGGTGCTTGATCCTGCCTAATCTTGGAAGCTAAGCATGGTCAGGATGGGTTGAAATCTGGATGGGTAACCTTAGTCCAGCATTTAGCAGGCAGCTGGACTTGATGGCTTGTAAGCCCCTTCCAACTCTATGATTCTATATGTAGTGGTGTTATTGTGGTGAGATCTCACAATATAATCATAACATAATGCAATGTATGGATAAGAAATGTCAGGAACTTTGGAAACAACTTGGAACATAATCCTATTTCTGCTTAGAGAGAAAAAAGTCCTGCAATTCCCAGCATGCCCCTGTCTATAGAGAGATAGGATTGCACTCTTAGGCTGTAAGGAGTGCTAGTACTGGTTCTTTAGAAGAACTGTGATTCAGGGTTAGAATGGTGACTACTTCTTGAACTGAGCAGTTTCACCCTCCCTGCAAACTGAAAATGTTATAAAGCATTGGGAAACAAAGCAAGACAAAAATAACCCCTTGCCCCCATATTAGAACTGATGAAAAACAGCATTCAAAAGTCTGCTTTAGATATACAAATTGTTCATACTTGTATTTGAGTGCACTGACATTCAGACTTTCAAAACTGCAGATCTAAATTGAATTTAGCAGTCAAAAGAGGAATTCAGTATTAGTGCTAAAACATATTGCTATTTTAATCACATGCAAAAGGTGGAATCTACAAAGCAGGGGTAAATTTTGAAGTGCAGGTGCGCATCATAACAGTATTCATGCCAAAGAAGTATGCATGCCAAGGAGAGTTCAGTATTATAGACAGCTGGGTTGATGCACATCAACAAACCAGTTCTAGCATTTTTCAGCTGCTAGAAACAGACCTGTTGTAAAGCGAATGTCTCTTAATTGCTCATTCAAGACCAAGTCAGACTGCAGTGAATGAATGCCCTGCACCATGCCCTGTCCTTGACAGCTCAGTTCTTTTAAACTCAAGGCTCTGGCTCCCGTTAAGGACTCCATCCATCTCATATTTAGCCTTTCTTTCCTTCTGCCTTTGACTTTCTCTAGTACACTTGTCTTCTCCAGTGAGTCTTGCCTTTTCATTACATACCTGAAAAATGACAGCCTCTGTTTTGCCATATTTGCATTTCATGTTGTAAGCCGCCCCGAGGTTTCGGCAAGGGGCGGCATAGAAATGTTATAATAATAATAATAATAATAATAATAATAATAATAATAATAATAATAATTTGATCTAGAACTCACCTGTTCATCCTTCTGTCAGTCCAGGATATTCAAAAAACTCTCTGCCAGCATCTTGTTTTGATATTGTTGCTAGGCGAATCCATTCCTGTTCCCCCATTGCCACCAGTTATGGAGAGGATTGCAGCTAAACTGAGAAGGAAATCTGAAAAGGGTGGCAGATGATATTAGCATCTTTGCCAATAAAATAGTCCTAGTGCTTAACCTCTGAGAACTCCCACTCTACTGTACCACCACTGCTTACAGAGTAGTATTTATTTATTTATTCATTCATTCGATTTTTATTCCACTCCCTGAGTGGGTTATAAAGACAAATAAAATACCAAATAATATATGCAGAGTCAATGCTAATAAGAATGAAGATCTCTATACAGATAGTCTAATACTGTTTTTCATATAGTTAAATGTCTCAGTGTCTGTAAGTCCACACATGGAAAGAAAACATGGATACTGAGTTTTCAAAAGCCCGCTATGCTATATTTGTGTGTGAGCACACACACATCTTCCATGTCTGACAATTGATCAGCATTCCTATCTAAATTATGTTGAAGGAACACATATTTAAACACTCATCCTTCCTGTAACAAATTAATGTCACGAGGAACTACCAATTAGGGAAGGATGGATCACTCTAATTCTGACCCATGTCACTTTTACATATATTCATTGCTAAGCCTGTTCGATCCCATTTCTAGATCAATCTACAATCTTTCAATTTAAATTCACTAACACACGAATTAGCATTTCAGTACTCAAATACCTAATCAGGATGGCACATGATGGAAGCCCCAGCTTGGCTATCACTGGGATGAGCTGTTCATCCAGTGGCCAGCTGAGTTCCTTTCCCTTTACAGAGGGAGGCCTGGAGTTCTGTGCATAGAAAGGCAAAATGGATGGGATGGGGCAGGGGACATCAGCAGAGGGCGTGGGGCTTCAGGATTCCTGTGACCTCATCTGGCCTGTCTCATTTATCTGTGGGGAGCAATCTGGCCACTTGACCAAAAAAGGATTCTTGCCCTCTCACAGTGGGATGGTGGAACTGACTGTAGGGATGTTGTTTGGGGTTATGGAGACTGGCAATCATAAACCAAAATGAGGCCTCTTTGCAGTAATATTAGATCATCTTTTCAAAAACTGGGCTACCTCACAAACAATCTTTTCTGCTCTGTCTTAAGAAGCTTTCTTTTTTTAGCTTTTCTCTTTTACTCTTTGCTTGTCCCCAAGACACAAACTAGTTTGCCGTTATAGACCTGGGACAGCTGAGAAAAACACAGAACATGTGAGTCATCAGGAAGTGGTCTCCTTAATGACAATAACCACATGAAACCTGCCATCATTTCATCTCTCAGTCAAGTTTATCTGTTTAGATCATGATAATTTAGACATTTATATTTTATGGCTGCAATCCTTTGCATACATACTTGGAAGTAAAGCCACAGAAGGACATATTTCTTAGTAAACATGCACAGGACATCCTATTTGTCTAAACAGTGTATTTAAAATATCACCTGAAGACCTCTTTTTGTTTGTCAATTGCTAGATTATGTGCTACTGAATCCTAACCCATCCTCTTTTCATTGTAGCCAAATGATCCAAACTAATCAGTATATTAGGCACTCCCACAACTTTAACAACAATGCAGCATCGTTTTGCAAAACATTGCATGGATGCCTCACTTCCATTTTCCTCCATTTTCTTAACAATTGTCGTCTCTTGTAGAATTACATACATTTCCAAGAACTGCACCAATGGCAAAGTGCACAATTTTGTGCAAATGACACTGATTTGCCAGTATGTTTTTCAGTATCAGAAAACTGCAGAACTATGTTCATCATTTATTAGTATCATTGCTAGTCTTTTGCCACCTTTTATCTTCAGTGTCAATTTATGAGGTAGATTAGATTGTGAAATAGTGATTAGAACAAGAATGTCCAGTGAGCTTCAGGGCTGAGTAGGGGTTTGAACCCATGTCTTCCTGAACTTAGTCCAGTATTCTAACCCTAATACTGCACTGGCTTTCTCGTTGACCAGGCAAGCTGTCAGGAGCTACTGGAGCTACAACAGGCAGCCTCTGGTTTTATACATAGTTGTACTTGGCTACTCTATGTGAGTGAGTCATCAGAACTGAATGAAGGAACTTCTTCTTGGCAACTTCTTGGTGCTTTCAGGTTCTGGACTGGCCCCATCCAACTAGGCTGGTCAATGGGCCATCTTGGATAGGAAGGTCCAGAAATTCTTTTTGGCCTGGGACCTTGCAGTGCCTACTTTGCAGAAGATAGTTCTCTATTTTAGAGGGCACTTCATTTATATGGCACCTACTTCCTGGAGTGGTGCAGCTGGCAACAACTCTTGCTTCATTTCAGTGGTGGGCCAAAACCTTTTTATTTGCTTGGTAAAAAGATTTTACTGTATATTTTTATATATTGTGGGTTATGATTTATTTAAGTGCTGCTGTGGATTTTAGTTTGTTACTTTTTTCCATTTTTTTAACCTATTTGAGCCACCTAGAGATCCTGATTGGATTATAAAATGGTATATAAATGTTTTAAACAAACAAACAAACAAACAAACAAACAAACACATATTTGAAAGTCTCATGAGCTTGTAGTGATGCCTAGTCCAAATCTGGTTTCAAAGAAACATAAGGAGGGAGAGCAGGAATACCTGTGAAGGTACCTGTCAGTAATTAGCACCTGGACAGCAGATGGAGTAGGCACACAAGTCACCTCATCAGTCTTCCCCACCCTGTATTCCTAATCCAATTATAATTGTATCTAAATGCCCATCTGTAGACATAGTGGCATCCTAGTTTGTCCTCTTTGGGGTGATGCATTTTCGCTCGTTTGGTGATGCCTAACTGACCACTCTATTGC
Organism: Varanus komodoensis; assembly: GCF_004798865.1. NCBI lineage: Eukaryota > Metazoa > Chordata > Lepidosauria > Squamata > Varanidae > Varanus > Varanus komodoensis. Next base: position 2,566,330 of record NW_025336114.1, on the reverse strand, counting down.
CTGAACATGAATAACAAAGTCTTCTTGGCTTTGGTGTATTCCTGATTTGGGTTCTCAGCTGAGCCAGCTCTGATACCAAAGGCAGAAGTCCAGGCCTTCTGAGACAAAAGGGGCAGTGCTATACAAATGTACGCTTGCCTGCATCTGGGCTCTGAGGACTGGGTATGTGCAGTCCAAGTACTTGACTAGGTTGCAGCCTCAGATTATTTACTTATATCAAGTGTTTTTATCCTGCTTCTCAACCAAAAATTCCAAAAGTAGCTTGCAAACAATCTGTTAGTGGACCCTATGTATAGGCTTACAGTCTAAAGAGAGATGATACATGGAAGGAACTATGAAGGAAAAAGAAAAAAAAATAGTCTTTTCTCCTCTCTCAAGGTCATGCCTGCTGGGATGGTGGCTGGTGATGACAGTGAAGGAGAAGCACCCTTCATGGGGGGCAACCTCTTGGCAGAGTGGGTAAGTGGTCCTGCTTCCCTTTGCGTCTCCCTCTGTCAAGCTGGCTTGTACGGCTGGCTGGTAGTGACTGTTGAGGGAGGAGCCTTCAAGGCTTGTGGCTCTAGCACCAGAGTACCTAACATACAGCCCTCACCATCCATGTGGATTTAGCATCCCATTATCATGAATGAGGTGGAAAGAGGGGATCTGGGGAGACAAAAGGGCCCTCTTCTTTGTTAAAAGCTAGTCTTATAATTATTGAAAAGTGGAACTGTTCTAATAGGCAAATGCTAAGAGAATGCAAACTTGCCATGAATTTATATATTTAACTCACCCAAGCAAAATAATTATTCTTTTTAATCAAGTCTATTCAAACCTCATATTACTTTATTCTTCCATTTCAATAGCAAAATGATTAAGATTGAATCTTAAAGGAATTCTTCACAACAATAAGTCCTCTTATCGCGGGAGGCAGTCTTTGCTTCGTCCTGCAAATTCTCAGTCTTTAAATATTCAATATATCAGAAAAAAAACCTCTATTTTTCTCCAGGAAAAAAGACAGTATGAGAGAAGATGAAAAGGGGGAGGGGAAAGAGGAAAAAGACCCATTACTATCTGCAAACAAATTCAAAGGGTGGGGGGAACCCAAGCATATATAACTAGGAGTAAATTTAGCTACTGCTACAGAATGTCAGTCTACTGGCAGCAATGGTCCAGAGGGAAATAAAAAAAATACAATTTTGAAAACTCATTTATTTCTATGTGGCCTGAGCTTTTTTAAAATTAAAAAAAGCCTTGCAATTTCTTGGAGTTTTTTTTTTTTTTGGTCATGCAGTGCAACATATATTGAAAAAAAAGAGAGCTTATATTTGAATATGTAGTCCAAGATATATTTGTCAAGTTTCCCAGCTGACATATTAGAATAAAAAGAAGGTAGAATTTGCAAGTCATAAATAAAGCTGAAATTTTCTTCTGCACTAGTAAACCATGAATCCAGGACTATTTGATTCTGTGAACCTAAATGAAGAAACATGCTTTGTGTGTAGGAGGTGGCATATATATGGAATTCTACATTAAGCAGGGTCTTTTCCATGGTGGCATTTTCCCTCCACCTTCTCACGGGGTTCATATAGAGCCTTTTGGAAATCACTCAAACATTCCTATTTCACTTGGCTTTGTGGATAGCTTAGTAGGCTGTATTAATGTCATTCATGCTGCTTTTTTTGCTGGTTTCATCTGAGCGTTTATGTTGCCTATTGATTTAGAGAAGAGGTTGTTTTCATTTTATTTTGTGAACTGTTTTCAAGGCTCTGACACCAATGGTGGGATATAAATTAAATAAGTAAATGCATAGGGAGTAAAATAATTAGGAAGTCTGTGTCAGTCCTCTTTATTAATAGAGGTAACATTTTCTTATGAGAGGTTGTACAGCATGGAGCTGCTGGTGAATTTGCTTAAAATCTTTGAGGAAATTTTTCTCCTTCATTTTTTTCTTTTTTCTTTGTGTGTATTGTTTTCATTGGAAGTACCATGGTGTGAGGAAAAGTTTGCTCAAGTGATATTGAATGCCACCCTATGTCTGATACTCTTCTGGATCTGGAAGAAGCTGCAGTCCTGTTAAAAGTGACATATTAATTAATTAAATAAATTTAACGGCACAAATAAGGAAAGTTCACTCCATGGATTTCAAAAGGTTAAAATACTAAAATATAATGCATACAATTAAAAACATTACACATACCTCATCTTCTGTCCATATCTTGCCAATTTGGTAGCAAGAATGCACTTCTGTATCTTTTACTTCCAATTATGTAACCCATTTGATTTCTATATTGGTCATATAGTGATTATCCGGATTATCCACATGTACAGTTGTACGCTTGGTTGGCTGAAATACCTATTTGAAATAAACAGATGGGTGGCCTTACATTATTCTAATGAGTCACTCTTCTGCTTCCTTTCTGACCCCACATTTGATTCTGCTTTGTTTCCTACTTTTGTTTTCTAGCCACCCATAATTATCAGTTTGTTCTTTTTTTGGTGTGTTATCAATTTCCTGTTATATGCTCGCTTAAAAGTTTTTAATTTTTTTCTTCAGCATCATAGACATTAATTATAGTTAGGTTTGGTTTTCCAGGAATTCTGATCGATGTGATTTGGTCAGACTTTGCATGATAGCCTCTTTCTGCCTGCTTCAGTGTGCCTGAGTACACAGCTACTCAGTTTCTTCTGCCATTTCCAGAGAAAAATACTTGGTGTTTGTCTGACTGAAAATGACCCTTGCTAACACTAAGTAGTACGATGTTCAAACATTCATTTTCCTGCTTTATGGTTTACAGTTTGCCTTAATTCATATTTCTCAAATTCCACATCCCAACAGCATCAGACTTTCCTTTTGCTTCTGCATGTCAGCCTCTACGCTTCCTTTCGGCTTCGAATTAGTTGTGTCCTAACAACTGCTCCATTTCTACCTGTCCTTTGCTGTTCCCCAGCAGCTGTTACAGTGTCTTCCGACCTAGGAGTCTCCTCTTCTGGCACAATCTCTTGTTTCCTTTTGGATTGTTTTACCATAGCACTTTCAAGGTGAGAATATTCAGAAGTGGTTTCCCATTGCATTCTTCTGCTCTGTGCTAACCAGAGTTAGCTTAAGCATCACTGCCATTGTCTGTAAAGGATCCTCTGTTTTGTTGCTGTTGCAAATGTGTCTGCTCCTCCCTTTTTTCTTCTCTATTGGACTTAGATGATAACTTAAAAGCACAATCCTTTTATTAGAGCTTTACTGGTTACAGTGCAGAATAAATCAAAGCAACATTCTCTTTGAGACATGCGAGAAGCATCTGCTCATACAAAGAGCTGAATCCAAACTGAGACATCCCCTCCCTCCCTCCCTTTAAAAAAGATTCTGACTTCACCCTCAGGGTGTCCCCTGCTGCCTGTGGACTAGAGAGTGGAAATGTCAGAATTTTTTAATTGGATGCTCACTTGGCCTTTCATCTCCTGACATATCAAGGAACACCCCCTCCATCCCCTCCCTCCTCCCTGTAGCTGTGAAATGGTTTCCTCCTTTTCCAAGGCAGGATGCTTCCCGTGTTCTGCCTGAGAATCTTTACTAGGTAGCCTTGAAACTGCAGCGTCCTTTGCCCACATCTTCCCTTCTGTGTCCTCCTCTGAATTGGACAAATCTGTGTAACAGTTGAGTTGAATGCCCCCTCTAGAGTTACCTTCAGCTTCCGCTGCTGCCTGGTGGTGACCCTTCCCCATTCAAGTGATCTATGTTCTTCTGCTGATGTGATAGTTCCTCTTGAAGAGGGTGGATGCATCTTAGTTTGGTGTCCCACCTGTGACCATTTTTCTTTGGGAAACTCTGCTAGGAGACCAGACTAGCTAGAGAGTCTGGCCTGGTGATAGCATTGCTCTTGCCTTCTCTTTCACTGTCAAACTCCCTCACCACATTAAGGTGTGCATCCAGGGTGGGGAGGAGCTTTCTATATATTCTATTAAACAAGCATAAATATGATTGGTATTAGATTTTTCACAAGGTTTTTGTTCCAGTTTGTAAGGATTGGCAATTTAACATTGGATATTCCTCATTCTGAAAACACCTGTGGAAAAAGTCTGGAAAATGTGAGAGAAGCCCTAGAAGATTTTGATGTCATGAAAGGGTCTTGCAGGCTTCTGTGGTTGAGAGTCACAAGTGCGCCATAAATGCTGCATGCAGAGAAACCCTTAAATCCACCGGCCAGGGTTTTAATGCTTGTTATCCTGATTGAAATGGGATCCAACATAGTGATTTCCCCCTCTTTCATCCATTATCCAGCCTCCCCCCATGGTGTTCCTGAAAGCCAGTTGACTATGTGAGAATGTGGGAATCATACAGAATGATTGACCATTAGCTGATAAATTCATACACCTGTAGGCTACCAATTCCCATTTTTATACCAAATTAGATGGATTTTTTTTGGCCCATGAGAAGTGCACATTCCATCCTATGCAAAGTACAAGATACCCGGTCATCAAAAGTACCACAATGGAACAGCTATGGCTCTTCAGTCCCTAAGATAGGGTGCTCCTGCAGTCCCTTCAGTACTTTGCTACAACCACATACTTTCCTACAAGGAAGTGCTTCCAATTTAGAAAAGTGTGGCATCTGAAGCGCTCCTAATTTTCAGGACTTTCTGCACCTTTGAGGCCCAATAAAGAATGGACAAAAGCAGCATCTCACATGCTTCATGCAAAGCAAACCTTTTTGAACAGTCTCCTATATTTTATTACTTCCTGATTACTTTGCTTGCTAAAGTTGTGCAGCACTGAATACACCATGAATAATATAGGAGAAAGCAGGAGTTTCCAAATCTCAGAATTTAATTTATTAAGTAAACAGCTTCTGGAACGAAGCTGTGTCTGTTATTTGATGATCTAGTGAGGCTGTTTCCCAACCGGAATAAAGTTCAATATATTATTAAGAATGTTTTACTTTCTGCGACATAATAAAGATTATAGTGAACATGCAACACACAAAGAGACTGGGGAAGGATAATGTTTTCCTTCCTAGCTATGATTCCCTGACATTCTTTAAGGAAATGATGATAAAGTTGCATTCCTGTACACGCATACTAGGAAGCACATAAGTCTCAGTGAACTCAGTAGGATGCTTACAATTGTACTGCATAGCAGCAACACAGTAAAAGTGAAATTAAAATCAAGGACTATAATCTAATTCATAATTCTCCTTTTTAGATATATTTAACTCTGTTTTCAGATATATCACAGAAAAGGGCAGCTAACTTGTAACGCTTTCTGCTGCTATCCAGTTGTGCAATTGCCATGCTGGCATATTTTCAGTATTTATTTATTTATTGGCAAGATTATTATACTGTATGGAAATTTTGTAGTGGTGAACAACAACATATAAAACAAAAGAATAAAATGATATGTTAAAAACCGAATCAATAAAATCATGGCTGGTTAGTTCATGAAGGCTTCCTGAAATAATAATGGTGTTTTCAGGAAGTGCTGAAAACAGTACAATGCTGCTGACTGCCTGACCTCCAGAAGCAGGACATTCCAAAGAAATGGGGTTCCTCTTCAGGTGGATTCCAATCAGGCTGTCGGTCCATTTGGAGCCACCAGTGACAAGTCTCAAGGGAGGAGGTGCTCTCCTAGGTATCCTGGTTCTAGATGGTTTATGGCTTAATCACTCGTACCAAAACCTCAAGCCTACTCTTTCTATACTATATAATTAACTAGTTCAAGATTTTAACCCTTTTAACCCTATTGGGAGTTTACATAGTCTCTGACCATTATCTGGGATTATGGATAAAATTCAGATCAGACTATTGTAAGAAGTTATATGTGGAGCTGCCTTTGAAGACTTCTTGAAAGCTTCCACTTCTCCAAAACACACTGGCACCAAGCAAACAGAAGACAATAAGCTGGTTTTAGTTGTAGTGCCCTGTCTTTCAGATATGAGAGGGCTTAATGTAGGATAGGTAACCTGCCATAGCATCTCCATTGGTTAGCAATCATGTGAGTTGTAGTCCATGAATCTGGAGAGCACCACATTGCTTATCTTTGGATGGGACTCCTGGAAATGATCTTAATAGCTCTGGCAGAATGGCCAAGTGCAGGGGTCAGCACCTGCAGCTCTGGAGCTGCATGTGGCTCTTTCATCCCTCTGCTGCGGCTTCCTGTCGCTCAAAATATGCGTCACAACTGCCAATGTGCGACACCCGCTGGCACGTGATTTATTGAGCTTTTTGACCCCTGGTAGGCCAACCATAGATAAATCCAAGGAAAGAAAAGTTTCAGAAGAAAACGGAACGTTTAATGGTACATGGGCAGATTCATTTGCTTTCTCTGCTGACGAGACTGGTTTACCAGTATGCTTAATATGTTTTTGTTGCATGCAGAAATAAAAATTTCTGTAGCAGTTCATTGATTTCATAAATGCAATGCACCATAGTTTTTTTATACATCGCATAAAGGTAAAAAATGATATATGCAGTGTTATCTTCATTTTAGATGTCAAAAGGGTTTTGTGGCTCCCAGTGTTTTCTTTTCTGTGGGAAATGGATCCAGATGGCTCTTTGAGTGTTTAAGGTTGCTGACCCCTGGCCAAGTGTCTTCCCTTTGTAAGGGAAATCAGCTAGTTTTAGTATTGACAATGACTATTCTGTAATGGGGAATGACTACTCCACTCTAGGGTAGAATAAAGATAAGGCTCAGCCTTATCTGATGTAATTAACTTAAAGTATAGTTTGACATTGAGACAAGTTGAATCTGACCCTGGAGTCTCCATTAAATCCCTGGTCTCCTGGATATATCAACACTCCCAGGTTATGTGCCTGCTATATTTGGCAAGAGCAGGCAACCTGGTTTATTTCAGATGTTTGGGTCTGTAGCTCCCATAACCCTTGACCATTGGCCATGCTGGCTGGAAACTGGCATCTGAATCATCTGGAGGGAACCTGGTCAACTACCCCTGCATTAGGGAGAGCTTTACATTTGAGGCGTCACTGACATCTTTTAACAAGAGCACCTGCAATACTGTGCAATTGAATGGTTCCCATTGCTTCCTGGGCAGCAGAAGCTTCTAGCAGTCCTTTGTCTGGTTTCATTTTAAAAACACGGGAAGGTGCTTTACAGCACACCAGACTATGAGTCTGTACTGATTGGTAGCAAGCCCCTGATTTCAGACAGCAGTCTTTCCCAACCAAAGCCAGGGACTGAACTTGCAGACCAACATTCTTACCACTGAACTGCAGCCTTTTGTCCTTGTCTCTTGGTCCATGTACAAAGAAAGAAAGACGCACATCTATTCGGAACAGGAGCTCAAGGGATGCTCTTCTGCTCTTGCTAACCTTCTCAGATCTTTCTATGTAATGTCACGTAATGAAAATGTGAGACATGAGCGCAGAGCAGAGCGGCCTCTTTATTTCCCAGCCATACTAATTTGTTTTGTTAGACTTGTGTTCAGATTATAGTGGCATGATAGCTATCAGACTCCAGTGACTGCAATCAAGGTTATACAAAATGTACTAAAGAATATAAGATATATGTTTTCCTGTAAAGAGTGAATCACTATGGCAGACATGTGAGCATTCATAACACACAGATGGCCCATGCAAGACACAAGAGCCCAAATGCAAACTCAATATACTGTGTATCAGATGTTGCTGACTGGATTTAGCCTCTAAACATCTGCTTGCCTGCATGCTGCCAGGAAGGTTTATATCAAGGCATATACTATGCAGAGAGTGGCTGAGAATGAGGAAGAGAAATAATTCATGTGGTATTTATGCATTTATTCAGATCTTGCCATATTGACCTCTCCAAGATCACCTGCAGTCTTGCTTATCTGGCACATTTCTCTGCAGGGCTGCCTGAAATTCTCAGTGACAGAGCTGAGAGGATGCCCTCCATCTTCTATACTTCTATGGGGACCAGAAATAAGTGAGCCGCACCAATCCAGAACAGAAAGAAGCTCCATTAGCTGAGATATGTTTCAGCATGGAAACATGAACAGTACCCACCCTCCAATTTGTAATAGACATGATTGGAGAATTATAGGATTCCTGTTAAAAGAATTCTTTATATAAAAATTTACCAACAGGGAAGGAATGACATTAATTACAGCTTTGCATACAATGTTGTTAAAGGAAATGACATTTAAGACTACTTATCTAATAATGCAATCCTATGCATGCCACTCAGAATTAAGCCCCACTAAGTTCAATGGAACAAACTACCAGGTAAGAATGGAAAGGATTACAGCCTAAGAAAACAAGCAGGTAATTAAGACGGTCAGTGCATGAAAGAAATGTCCACATGGTGTTGCACATGACCCACACTCACGTTGGATTTAAAAAACCAACAGATTGGAATGGCATGTATACAACACTCAGTCTGTGACCAGGATGGACATTGCATTGGCAAGTGACCTTGGGTGCTTGGAAGTTGCTGCAAGTTTTAAGGATTCTGGACCACATAAACCTTGCCCAAATAACTGGTCTTTGCAACCCTGGGGTCTCATTAAAATGTTCTAATGCTAAATGTTAAATACAATCCATGCAAGTTTAGAAAGCAATTAATTATTGATGTATCCAGCACCATCAGTGTTCTTGTAGTTTACACAGTAACAAGAAGACCATGACGTTTCTTGATCCAAGGAATTTACAGTCAAAAATGTGAAAACTCAAAAGTGGGAAGGCTCAAAGATGTGAGTGATGTTATCCTAGGGAAAGAGAAGCATTCTGTCCTTATACTTTACATATACTTAGGCATGTAGTGCAATACCATGCTTACCTGAGTTTACTCCCAGGTAAGCATGTATAGGAGTGTGGTTTCAGCTTTGGCTAAGGAACGGTTGTAAAGGATTAAATGCTGTTAATTCTAAGCTTCTGTATGACTACATTAGAGATAAGAGACCAACTCTCTTGTTAATCTAGAAGAAAACTCATTGATATTCTTGTCTTAATATTTGGAGTATTTTTAAAAAAAGTGTAAAAAGTGTTTCTGCATGCATAAAATTTCAGTTTCAGTGCTACAGATCAAAGCAAATTTCAGTTGTTTAACATGACTGGTCCCTCGTTGGAGGACCTATAAGTGTTTATCATACCAATAAGGGCAATACATGTTGGTTACACCTTCTCCAGAAGGTCATGCGAATTACCCCTTAATAAAGTGTCCTGGAATAAGGATCAATACACTTTGTACTAAGAAGCAGGTGGAAAGTTGAAAAGAAGAAAGGGAAAAGTAAGCTTTGCAGTTAAAAGTCTCCTACCTCTGCATTAAAAACCATGATAATTTTATGCTTTTGTTATGCCTTTCCTTCAAAAAGTATTCCAGACCATTTCACAGGCTTAATTAACTGCTATAGCAAACTGTACACAGATCAGTAATGAAACATATTCACTGATGCATGTCAATGCTCAACAGCTGTGCAAAGCAGGAAGTGTAGAAAGCTTTTCCTTGCAAAACTGGAAATGGTGTCAGCAGAAGGCAGAATGCAATCGTTAGTGTTAAAATTTGGCCTGGACATTATAATTAACAATCCTAGAACCGGACATCATGGTTAACAACCCATACCTATTTAAAGACTCTAAGTGTGTAAGCCTTCCATGCCATGTAACCATTGTCTTATAGTTAGGGTTTGCCCTCTCATCCTTCAGTTTCACTTCCAAGGATGAACTCATTTCCCTCATGCTGACAGAACTGGAGCCAAACTGGAGTCATAGAGAAGCAAGAAATATTTTTGAAGAAACTCTAAGGTTTGCCGAAATGCACACGTTCATATCTCCCCAGCCAAGTCCCACTAGGGACTCAGGGTGACCAGTGGTAATTTAGGATGCATAAAACATTTAACACTTTTATGTGTGTTGGCCCATAAGTCCGTTTCCTCCTGTTTCCATATTTAGCTATTCTTGAAAATATCCTCACAAAAACACCCATTTAAATATGAACATATACATTTAAATGCACACTTTAGTTTGTTTATTTTTCTCTTATAACACACATTTGGAAAGCACATTTTGATACCTTTAGGGGTCCCTTTTGGGAAGTGCACACTCCAGTGGATAGCAAAGATCCAATCCATACAACAGTTCAAGGAAATTTGTATCAAAATTTGCACACATCCAGGGCCTCGAGAATCTCTAGTCATCATCAGGACTCATGATATGTTGAGTGTGAAATGGAACAGAAAAAAAAATCCCTGGGATGGTGGGATGAAAGGAAGAGAGAGAGAGAAATGATTTGCTGGAGCCCCTAGTTACCTGGAAGAAGGCATGGCAGGCAGGCTGGCTGGCTTTCAATGCTTTGTTGTAGGTTCCATTTGAATTAGAGATTTCATAAAAGCCTTTCACTGAAAGAGGGTGATATAATGCAATAGAAATTTGCATAGAAGAATTTGCAGTCAGTAAAAGCAGCATGACTTAAAAGTTCTCATCCATAATCTAGAATAGGAAAGGCTGCGCCAGCATTTTGGATTTTAATAAGTAGCCTAGGTTTAGTTCTCTAGGGAATGGAGAACAAAACTGTTATTTCTGTAGTTGGAACAGAGAAAAGCCTAGCACTGAATTTCAGGAATATCAAAACATTCCTACCCCTTAAATAATAATATTGTCTTTAAAGTTGTGGGGAGGAATATATTAGCAAAAGGCTAATCATTGTGACAGGTGTGTTGCATCTAGAGGGAGGACCTTATATTACAAAGATCACAGCATGTGCTTGTGTGTAGAGCACTGCATTCCATTTGGAGACCTTAGTGGAAGCCAGCCTTCTAAACAGCCTTGCCCTGTCCAGGGATTTATTTTTTGCTCGGGGATCACTCTAGAGTATGACAGAACCTTGAGACCCTTATATGGGTATGCTTTTTAAAACGTCTTGAGGAGAAGTTTAAGAACAGAAACAGTAGTTTTGTGAAAAATAAACCAACAAATGTGATGCCTAGCAGATGCATCTTGAAGATAGGAATACTTTCTTTTGTCAAGAAAGGAATGTATTTCTAAATTCCCTATTATGGCAGGGGTGGTGAAACAAGACCAATTATTTATTGGTTGTATTCAGTATACTGATACTGTGATAGATAGGGCTCAGACTAGAATGGAAAGCTGAGATTTAAGGCAGCAGTCCACTCACACAGAATGGAAGGATTTGTGCAATGGCAGGATGCACGGCAATAGTTTGTTGACAAAGGCTGGAAGAATAAGGCTGTGAAACCCAATAATTAATGTGCTTGTACTGTAATGTCCTTGGAAAATGGCTGCTGTAAAAATAAATGTTATGTGCATAAGGGACTTCCATTTTTTACCTTTCTGCTTGTAGTTATTCAATTATGAGATACATAATCACTAGGTTTACACGTAAGTACACATGTGGATAGCAATACTTGGCCCATTCTAATATCATGGTACACTGAATCCACCTCTCCCCATGATGGAGGATTGCGATAAACAGCAAGAAAGCAATTTATTAGACCTGTGAAGACCAATTTGATGAAATATATTGCATTTTCATCCCTGTGGTCTGATGGTGTCATCGCTCTCCTAAAATACAGCAATTCCGTATATATCCTGTGCATCCTGTTACCAAGTCATGACTCTTTTTTCTCCACTTGTCTTTGTAGTTAGCGTGAGAAAAAGGTCTTAGGAAGTCAGTATAGCTGGCTAATCTTTAATAGAGTACAACAAGAAAACTAATGTTCATTTTTATTTTAAGCATGTAAGTATTAATAAAAGTAATGTATTATAATGGTGCTATTATGCAGTGATATAATTAGAGCTAATGATGGTACATTGTAATTATATGTATTCTAATTACAGTATTGGCATGCTGTATACTCTGTGTCCTGAAATGTGTGATGATTAAGGTGTCTCAGAAGTGATCTGTTCAAAATGGATCGGTGACAGGGCTGCTAAACAATGAATATATGAAGTCGATAGACAATTACTGCTATCTAAGCTTTGACATCCCTCTGTTCCGTCGGAATGAGTGCAGTGTTTAATGCAATAAAACCTGGAAACATTTTAACCAATATTTGCTTATGCCTTTTTCATTACGTATTGCCATGTGTGTGTGTACCTATGTATGTCTACCTACCTACATATTAGTAGTGCATAAAATGAAAAGAGATTAAATAAATCCTACCTCCAGGGTTACCACAGTGGAAAGTGTGAGAATAAAGTGGATAATGAGGTAGATGTTACAAAATGATGCCAGTGCTAATGACTGTGGAATAAATTCAACCCATTTAGCAGCAAGCCCCTGTCAGCACCATTAACCCTAACCCTTCCCTTATGATAGAGTGGTTCAGGAAATTAAGAAAACCTAAAATGCTCTTTGTAGTTTAATCTTCCCTTGAAAGTTGCACAAATTTAAGGAAAAGTACGACAAAGTACCTCGTCCACAGACACCAATAGGCACATGTTTGTCCTTCAGCCTGAGAGGGAGGAAACCCCTTCCAAACTTAGAAGGGCAGCAAAAGCTAATTCTAAGAAAATTGTAGTGTTTTGTTCTCTGCTTCATAAATTAAGTCCTTTATGGGCATAAAGTCCTATAATTTTTTATACATTGTGATTCCCCACAAAGAATTCTGGGTAGCATAATTGAGTGAGGGAGATGACAGACCCCTTTCAGAATGACAATTATACTCTATCAATCAATATATGATGTGTCCCTCCCACTCTGGAATGCACACCTTAATATAGTAAGCAGGCTTAAGAGTGTCAGAAAAGCCGAGAGCATTGCTGTCAGGAGGTCAGACTGCCTCACTGGGCTGGTCTTCTAGCAGGGTCACCCAAGCTAGAATGGTCAAAGCAGAGAAACCAGACTTCCATCCTCTTCAACAGAAGAGAACAGATGTCTCTAATGATGATGGAGGCAGAGACATTTCTGAAAGTTGCTACTGGGCAGTAGGGGTAACTGAAGGTGACACTGGTGGAGCATCTTTAACAGACAATGGCAGGGATGATCAAGGTAACTCTGGTTAGTATTGTGCAGAAGAAGGCAATGGTGAATCACTTCTGCATCTTCTTACCTTGAAAACTATGATGAAACAATTCAAAATGAAACAAGTGGTAGCACCAGAAGATGAGACCTCTAGCTTGGAAAGCACTCCATGAGCTACTGGGGAAGAGCAAAGGACAAGTACAAATAGTGCTGTCACTAATGATGGAACTAGATCAAAACCAAAAGGATTTCTAGTGGCTTCACCCATTCACAGAGGTGAAGGGAAAGTTTGATGCTGCAAAACACATACAACCGGAACATGGAATGTGAGGAGTATGAACTAAGGCAACTGTAAAGTGGGAAATGGAACAGTTAAATATTGCAATACTCAGGGTAAGCAAACTAAAGTGAACTGGAATAAGACATTTTTAGTCAATCAAACACAAAGTGTTTTACTCTGGAAATGATGAACTCAGAAGAAATGGTGTATAAGACTGAGGCAAGACATAGACCAAGAACAAGATCATCCATACTATTATATTCTTCATCTCTGTATATGGATGTGAAAGCTTGACAGTGAAGAAAACTGACAAAAAGAAAATTGATCCTTTTGAAACATGGTGCTGGAAGAGAGCTTTGCGAATACCCTGGACTGACAGAAAGAAAAACAAGTGAGTTCTGGATCAAATCAACCTGGAACTTTCCCTAGAGCAGGGGTCTCACTTACCTGCGGGCCGCTGGAAGTAGAGTCTGGGTGAGGCTGGGCCGCATCAAGTATTCCACCACCGTGGTGGTGGTGGGCTGCTCATCCCGCGGCCGGCCCGGGCGCTGCTGGCGCTTTGAAGGCCACAGGGCCCCTCCCCCGTGCCCCGTCCCTCCCGGCAATTGAGACCCCTGCCCTAGAGACAAAATGACAAAACTGAAGCTGTTATATGTCAGACATACCAAGAAAAGCCAAGACTCACTGGAGAAGACAATCATGTGAGATAAAGTTGAAAGCAGAATAAGAAAAGGAAGACCAAATTTGAGATGGATTGACTTCATAAAGAAAGCTGAGTAGGGCTGTCGTAGACAGGACATTTTGGATGGCTTTTATTCATGGGATCACCATAAATCAGAGACAACTTGATGGCATGTAACAACAAGGTTTTCCAAACAATACAGTATATGCAGTATTCCAGACTATCAGCAAAGTGTCTTCGGCAATAATTCTTGCTGGCAGCAGACAATTATCAAGGCTACTGAATCTTATCTATGCAGCCTTGCCTCCGTTCTGAAATGTGACTGATATTTCTATTTCCTGGTATGAGAGAATGTATGTGAATTTGCCCATTCTTCAAATTGCCCTTCTCAGATGGGGCAGTTATTTTGAATATGCATCACTTGCTGCTCTAAGCCAACAGATTTGTTGACTGTTTTGACCTGCTTAGTTTGTTGACCCATTCACATTTCTGCATGTTTTGCACAGTAGCAAATCCTGCAAACCACCAAACTCCTACCTCCAGGATGCAACTTTTTTCTATTCTATTCTGTTTCTTTTCTTCTGTTGGGCCTATTATGCTATGTCAGTAGCTGGGTGTTGATAAAAATAGTTCAACATGAACAACCCCAAATAACCACATTCCAGACTGCAGCAGAGAAAAAAGACATGATTTGGAGCTTGGCTGGAACCAATGGTCGTTTTCCTTCTCCCTTCCCAAAACTGTTTCCCTCAATCATTCCAGTTTTTCATTATAGCAATTAGTAGATCAGTCCTAACTCCTGGAGACCTCTGATGCCCAAGCCTCTGAGCTATTGAAAGTACTGCTAGGTGGAAGAGTTTGAGAGGTATTTCTACCACCACTCCTCCCCAGCATTTTAAGAAATCTATTCCCTCCCAGGGGGCTAGCATTGATTACTACTTGGTTTGGTTGGTCTTAGGGGCTGAAGGGTTGCCACTTAAGTTCATGTGTATGATTATTGGTCCCTCAATTTGCTTATTTTTCTCCCTCCCGCAGCTTCCTCCGTTCCTTTTGTATCATGTCCAGTGCTTGAATTTGAGTGGAATGGGAAAGAAGTCACTTTACATCTGTCTTCTCCATCTCACTTCTGCTCAATGGATATAATTGAATCCTGCTTAATTTTAAATGATACTCTCCTGCGTCCTTTTCCTGTCTCCATTTGAGCTAGTAGTTTAAATTGTAAACAGTCATGTGTACATGGTCAGAAATTGTGTAAAAACTGTATAAATATAGCAAATATATAATACATGAAATTGTGAGATGAGGAAACCATAAATCAGGAGGAGGCATTCTAATTACCATTGTGGCAACCCAACATGGTATAGAGTTAGGAATCCTTGTGTCCTTAGGCACCACTGGGACCCTGCATGGCTTCCTTGGTGCCCCCAAAGGTGCCCTACCCCTCACACTTTCTCACTGGCAATGGCCATTACTGTGAATTAGATTTCTGTTGGCATTGAAAACCATGTGTTCAAAGGAGAAGTTTAGTGTGTTTAGATCCAGACTCTATTTCTACATTGTATTGGTACTGTGAGAAGGCTGTTTGTCCTTGCCATGCCTCCCATGGGACCATTTTGTGATGATGCCCAGGACAAATGTACCCATGGCTCAAAGGTTGCCTATTGGGATCCTGGCTTAACTATGAAGCTCACTTGGAGACTTTAGGCCTTTCATGTCCTCTAAGCATAATATCTCACAAGACTCTTGTGAAGATACAGTGGGAAGCCCCTAAGTTCCTTAGAAGTTGGGAGGGGTATAAAGAAACATTAATTGATATGTTTGCAATAGATGTGTGCAGTGATTATCATTACTTGAACCATTTGAATTATGTGGGTTTATTTCTAGCATAGTAATGTTACCTTTTAATTATTTAGGATTTGATTTATATGTTGCACTATACTACTAGCCTAGTGACAAGTGTCCACACTGTAGGAAGGATTTATGACATAATTTCTTTGACCATTCATTGCTCTAGAGTATATCTGTCCTCTGAAACACTTGTGCTTAGGCTTTGACAGATGTGTAGTCATGGCACAGAAACAGAATATTTGTCTATACAAACATTTATTGCCTTGGTAGTATACTAGTGCATGTTTATTCCTTTATGTACTATGCAATTATTGTTTGTTCTTCTGTATGCCATCCTTGGTACTTCTTCAAGAAATAATAGTAATACTAGGAAATGGAAGACCTGAAAAAATGAGTTTGATCTCTGTGTGAACACTGCAGTAGCAGATAAATAGACTTTTCTAGAGAGTTCTCCTGCTACAAGCAGTGAGTGTTACCCCTAACTGCCGTATTTTTCACTCTATAAGATGCACCTGACCATAAGACGCACCTAGTTTTTAGAGGAGGAAAACAAGAAAAAAAAATTCTGAATCAAATGTATCGTATTTCAACCTTGTAAAGTGCACAGCAGTCAACAGTGGCATTAAGAACCATCATCACTGTCATTAACAAAAGAGAGACTTTAAAGTTCGAGTACTCTTCTAGTTTTCGTTGAACCCATAGAACTCATCATCACTAGAGTCAGAATTTATGAAGCTCCATTGCTCACAATCACTGACATCACTTTCTTAGTCAGTAGTGGAATTATTGAAGGAATCCACAATCTACACCAGTTATACAAGAGCTGCTGCAGACAATTCAATAACAAATCTAAAAAAGCCAGTAATGTCCACGCTGCCCTACTAGTAAATAATAGAAAAAAACTTCTAACAAAAAATGAGATATTGTACGGTAAATCAAACACACAGCGGACTAAGTAGCCTTTGAAGAATAAACTTCATACACGAAGGTAATGCTGTTCAAATATCCACTGATCCTAAAAAAAATGTGTCTGATCAGCTAACAGATAACTGATCCATGAAAAGCTTTCTGATAATCACAGGCACATTCCCCATCACTTCCCCATGGGCTTCATTAAAAGACGGGTTGCCATTTGAAAACACACACCGACCTGTGATTAACAGCTCTCACCTGCGCCGGAGGAGGGGGGCGGAGCAGGGCGCGCAAAGCTCGTGCCGGCCAGGTGGTGCCACATGGTGCAGGTGGTTGGCAGCATCCCGGACGTCGGGCACACACACATTTGCTCTATAAGATGCACAGACATTTCCCCTTACTTTTGAGGGGGGAAAAAGTGCGTCTTATTGAGTGAAAAATACGGTATGTCTTGGTTCCCTCCTGGGAGAACTATCCCACTCAGGCCAAATCCAGCTGTTGTTTCACATTGTCTCTGTTGGTGCACAGTTGGTTCCCTACGTTTCCTGTTTTTTTCATGGTGCAAAGTGCTAGCTTCTAGCACCATCTTTATTTCTAAGAATGCCTCTGGGCCCCTGAAGCATTCTTCTGAAATAAAAATGTTGGATGGGCTGCAGCTCAGTCCGTTTTTTGAAGTGTGGCCAGCCACCCTGAAAAGCTGGGGAATGGTATGAAACTTCCTGAGTGTATCCATTTGCTTGTATTGTGTGTGCATGTGTATGTGTGTGCATGTGTTTCTTTAATTATCACCTTCTGTGAAATGGGTGATGGAGAAAATGGTGGGTTCAAACATGTATTTTTTCTGTTTTGGAGCTCAGACCTCACCTGTGTCTTTTAGTTAGGTTGCAGTTGCCTCTAGGATCTGTGGGACTGCTGCCAAACTCATAAATGATTGAGAATGTTGCTAAAGTGTCACCCTGACCATCGCCATCACCATCATCACCAGCATTATTTTTGTTTATATACCACCCAGTAGCTGAACATTCTGCATAGTTTACTACAGTACATAAAATTACACAAAACATAATAAAGTACCATCAAATCATATAAAAAGAAACCCAGAAAATGTAAAACAGCTAAAACATGCAGAATAACTTGGTAGAAGAAAAATACCTTGGATGTGTAATCCTCTCAAACCCCTGGGCATCCTTAAAAGTTTTGGGATAAAGAGCCATCTTAATCTGGCACTGAAAAGATGATAAGGTTGGTACCAGGTGGGTCACACTGGGAAGGCTACTCCATAGATGGGAGGCCACCACAGAGAACTCCCCTCCCAGTTGCCACTCTCTGAGCCCAAATTTTATGAACTGGCACTTCTAAATTGATGCATTTGCAGGACTGCTGCGGTTTGCATGATTGCCAGAAACTCCACCTCCAGTCCACACAAGCCAGTGTAACTGCACAACAAGCGTCAAGAGAAGTCTCAAGTGGAGGCACCAGTAGGTGACTCCACATGATCCCCATCAGGATGTGAGCTTAGCAGCCCCATAAAGCCACGTGATTCCAGATACCTAACAGTTTTAGCTGGAGCCTGCTCTGACGTGGCACATACTTTGGGAATGTAGGGCTCAGGGGCAGTTTAGGACTATAGCTGAACAAGTGTTATAATTTTCACTTCTGTTTTCTGATCATTTAAATATCTTGCATTTGCTGGCAATTTATATAAAGGAGATTGTACTTTTCCTATTTAGGATTATATTCAGGGGAGTTTAATGGTGCAATACTATGTATTTTTTAAAGAAATGAAAGGTTCTTTTGAATTTTTAAATACTTTCCCAAGTAATTATACCAAGAGCAAAGTTGAAAGGGTTCTGTATGCAACTGTCATCATTGTAATTAATTTCCAGTAATGCTTGATGTATGGAAAGTGCTGTAGCAGGTAAATTGGACAGAAGCCTCCAGTACTGGAGAGAAAGGAGGTTGTGAAAGGCTGCTGACTAATACAGCACTGACCTGAAAGCAAATCCTTACATTCACGCTGGACCGGCTGTTCCCATGGCAACCATTGTTATTAGTAACTGAAAATGTATGGCTGTTAAGAGTGGCAGCATATTCTCTCTCTCTTTTCAGTAGAATTCAAGCTGTTGGATACTTTTACTCATGGAGTTCAGGTACTCTGATCACAGCTACGCAAATGTTGCTTAGCTGTGTTATCACAGTTCAAACTGTAGGGCTTATCCAGAAAATTAGTAAATATTTACCCCAGTGCATTTCATCTTTTAAGAGAAAATCCTAGAAGCCCCTCATCTGTGGTGATGTCACAATAATCCAAAGTAATGTAACCAGCCAGGGGAAGAGAGGGGACTACACACACAGTTTGCTGGCTTAGGGGTGTGAGGAGAGGCAGGTGAACATCCAGTCCTTGGACTGCAGGAGGCACTTAAATCACTCTTTTATTCTAATAAGATGTATCACTAATACAGTACAAGAAAGCAATGAACTAACGCCTATAAATGGGGAGGGGGGAACATATGAATGCACCCAACAGTTCTGATCCCCAAGGTTAAGAGATTTTGATTACTGAAAACTGCATTAAACTAACTCCAGTTGAATGTAGTTGTTAAAGCCAGTCTCTGCACAAATGTCACTTTCAGTCCACTGATTTCTTTGCAGATACTTTGCAGATCTGACTCAGGTTCTCAGGTCTTCACCTTTCTGACCATGTCCCAATTTCTCTCCCCCCGTCCCTGCTCCTCTTTGCATCTTCACTGTGAACTGTCATCAAGGGACCTTTTATTCCTTTTAACTTTTATGTTCCATTTTCAGGATATTTCAATTCCTTCAACATTCTATGGCTGGTCACGTGATCATTATGATGCTTATACAGATGGGGCAGTGAAGATATTTGCTGCCACTGTAGAGAGAAAATGAGAGCACACAGCCTTCAAGGAGCAAAATAAAATAAAATAAAATAAAATGAACTATATCTGGAATGCTATAACATTATGAAATTTTTCTGCTGCTGATGTTCACCACATTTTTGCTAAAGTACTTCTGAACTGGCTAGAGTTAGCCATTCAGGCCTGAAAACAACAACAACAATGATGACGATGATGATGCAATTAAAAATACTATACAATGATGCAGACATGGAGATACAGACATGAAGAATGGCAGGGGAGCAGGGCTTGTTAGTTTATTAATTCTCCTTTTTTCATAGGCCTGTACAAATTCTACACATACTTTTTCAAAAAACCAATTAAAATAAACACAAAGTTATAAATTAACAACAATGCAGAGTTGTATATCAACCTCTGGCAGGAGAACTCTGGAACAGTTTGGGTTTATACAAATTCCTTTTATGGGTGACCTTGGTTTGGGAACAGAGGCAAAGGGAAGGAGCATATAGACTGCACAGTCAATGGCTGATAGGCAAAAGATCTCTTTTGAAGGCCAAAGACACAAGTAAGATCATGGGCTAGCCAGATTAAGTTACTTTGCCTCGTTTGATGCAGCAGGAAATGGTAAATGAAGACTCTATCCAAAGACAAAAGCTAATGCCTAATGTCTTGCAAAATTCTGTATCATTTCTAGCTCTCCATGCAAGAGATGCCTCTCTCTCACGTATTCATGTATCTAGAAGATGCACTAAATTCTGTGTGGGTTGTGAGAAATCCTGACCTAAATCAGGTGCAATAAATGTTTCTTATCTTGGCAGATATATTATAATGTAATAAATAGTGTGAAAGATCATCTATTTGATCTGACCCAGAGAGGGAGATATGAGATTCTTGGCTCCCTTAAAAGCACATTGCAGGCATGATTTGGAAGCACAAGCTGTAAAATATCCAGCAAGTCCACTAGGCTACATGGAGAATGTTAAAGTTTCTGACAGTCAGATGAAAAGCCATTATGTTGTGGCTTTAGCCAATCCAATTTGAAATAAAAGTGCCAGTAAAAACATCATACAATTCCGTTAAAGATTTAAAACTGAATTTTAACAACTAAAATAGCTAAGTCAGCTTCATGCAGCTCAGCTTCCTAAAAACCTCTTGCAATCCCCCCCCTAATTATTTCAAACTATTAAATGTCCTGTCATAAAGGCCAGTCTTAAACTGGCATCAAAAAGATGGTAAGTTGGCATCAAATGAGGCTCAGTGGGAGATAGTTCCATAATTTGAGGGTTACCACAGAGAAGGTCTCCTCTTGTTGTCACCACCTGAGCTTCCCGCTAGTTCAGAGTGTTCAGGTAGCTTGTGTTTGGAAGAAGCGTTCTGTCAAGTATGGAGCCCCAAGATTTGTATGGATTTATTGGTTAAAGCCAGCACCTTTGATTGGCTTGGAAGTATATGGATAGCCATACAAACAGGCCAGAACTGGTGTTATGTACTTGGACTTTCTGGTTTTGGTTGCTGCATTTTTCAAGAGCTGCTGCTTCTGAACATTCTTCAAGGACAATTCCACATATACTGCATTGCAGTAGTCAAGATCAGAGGTTATTGGAGTGTAGACTACTGAAACCAGCTAATCCAGATAGGAGCATAGCTGGGTCATAAGCAGAAGCTGGTTGAAGGAACTCCATGCCACTGAGGTTATCTGAACTTCAAGTGATAAAGATGTTTCAAGAAGATCCCACAAGCTATGAATCTGCTCCTGCAAGGGACGTGCAATCTCATCCAGAACAAATTGAACACCCTCCATTTGGTCAGAGGAACCACCCACCAACAATATCTCAGTCTTCTCTGGATTAAGCTTCAGTTTGTTAGCCTTCAACCAGTCCATTGTTGCAACCATGCACTGATTTAGCACAGCCTCAGCTGCAGAAGTTGAAAAGTGGAAATATAGTTACATGTTATCAACCTAGTGGTGGAAACACACTCCAGAACCCTGGATGACCCTTCTCAGAATTTTCATGTAGATGTCTGAGGGACAATGTCAAACCTGAGGAACCCATACTAGAAAATCCACAGAGCTGAGCTGAGCAATATTCCTCAAGCACCACATTCTGGAGCCCACTATTCAAGTACTAGTGGAGGCATTTCAGAGCAGTACTTGCTTCTTCAACTACAGTTGAAGTAACCTCAGAAGAATACTGTGATTGATGGTATCAAAAGTCACTGAGGGGTCCAGAAGTATCAACAGGGTCAAATTCTCCCTGCCTCTCTCACAATATATATATCATCATACAAGACAACCAAAGCTGTTTCTATGCCAAAATCTAGTCTGAAGCCTGACTGATAATCCCTCTTATTTAACAGTGCCTGAAGCTGAATGGTTTGCCAGAACACACCCGCATGAACATTTTTCTACTGTATTTTTTATCTCACACATTGGAAACTCAAACCAGTTAGAACTTCTGGAGTCTATGGCTTATACAGACCTTCCCTTTGCCATGAAAATGTTATGTTCACATGACTCCAGTCCTCCGTCAGCTTCACTGGCTTCCCATTGAAGTCCGGGCCCAATTCAAGATGTTGGTGATGACCTATAAAGCCTTAACAGCTTGGGTCCTGGTTACCTGAAGGAGCGTTTATGTCCATATATGCCCGCCCGCCCCTTGAGATCAGCAGGAGAGGCCCTTCTCCAGGAACCCTCCGTGAAGGAAATTAGGAGGGTAAGTACTCGGAGGAGGGCTTTCTCTGCGGTGGTGCCCAGTCTATGGAATGCGCTCCCCAGAGAGGTCCGCCTGGCGCCGTCGTTATTTGTTTTTCGGCACCAGGTGAAGACCTTTTTATTCAAATGTTATTTTAATTGTTAATATTATTTATTCATTTTATTCTTTGGCCAGGGCGACTTAATTTATATTGTTAATTTATATTGTTTTATTGAATTCTAATTATTTATGGTTGTGAGCTGCCCCAAGGCTTTGGCGAATGGGGCGGCATAGAAGTCCCCTAAATAAATAAATAAATGTCCAGTACTGGTGGTGTTTCATAGTAAAAAGACCACAGCTCCTGCATAGTATCACCACATATTTTTTGCATTACAATGAAAAATGGTATTAGAAGATTATTCTTCAAATTATGCAATTTGTCCTTTGATAAGGGTACAGAGAATGATTTGTCAAACATCGGTGTTCATAATGTCAAATGAAAATGGAAAATAATTTTGAAATAGATCTGTTCTTACTATGTTTCAAGTCAAAAGAATTTCATTGTAGGACAATTCATCTATGGTACACAACACATCTTTAGGTTACTTACAATGTTTAGAACAACAACAAAAACGGTTATTGGAAAAGAAATGTATTAAATGCTGCATATATGGTTATTACATTTTGAGATGACGTGTTAGAAGTAATTAAGTATATTTTGAGCTGTAGACTAGAGAAGGATTAGGTGCTTGGTTCTATTAGGCAGCATAAACAATTGTAAGTGCAAAAGTAAATTATTTTGTTATCTGGTTACTAATTATGTTTATTAACAATAATTTAGTATTATCAAAGCTTAGAAAACTGAAACAATATCCTCTTGAAAGAAATAGTTGCAGAAGGTTTATTGCATTGCAGTTGTGGGGGAGGCAGCACATTTGGTCCCTTACAAGAATGAAAACACAGACACAAACTTTATAATTATAAATGATAACCTTTTTAAATCTTATGCATCCTGGAATGCTAAGTACAATGTCAGCTCGGCTGAAAGCAAATATATCATTGTACCATTTTATTGATGTACAGAAATGTTTTTGGCAGACGCCAATTCAGTCACATAACCTGTATAGAGAAAAGAACAGTTCTTCAACCTCATCTATTAAGTCTATAGCTCACCATCCTAAAATGAGTCTACATTGCTGTTGTTGTAACTTGATGAACCACCTCAACCATACTTTATTATATGGAAAGCCAGCAATACAAATTAAAGCCTTCTCTAATTATTCCCTGTATCTCCAATGTTCAGGCTATGAGTACCATTACTTATGTAACCAAAATGACCTCATCCGTTCACAAGAGGGAAGTAAGACAGGTTCAGGTGATTCTCAAGGATTGCAAAACTGGAAAACATCTTTGTGGGGTGGAAACCTCTTAAGAGGGAGGAAGCCCAAATGCTGCCCCTAAATAGCAGTCCATGATGCAGTGTTAGCTTGCATATTCCACTTGGGGTAATGGGAATTCTCCTACCTCACATTCTCCACTGCAGTTTGCAGATATGTAGCTCTATCAACTCATTTTTCTAGGACATTGTGCCAAGACAAAGTGCCTAGTCTAAAATGTCCCCAAACTTCAGCATCCCACCTTAGTTCTATAAAACTAACATGCCTGAGGCCCAACAGCACTCCATTTTTCTTGCCTAAGGTACTTTCCCCTTGGGGTCAAAAATGCAAGTAGTACCATTCTTTGTTAAAGCAGGACAAAGAATTGTTGAGTGGATTTGTGTAGTTTGGCAGTGCAACAGAATGTCACTCCTTGCAGATGTGTACAAACTGCTACTCATGTTGCTTTTCACATAGGTCTACTTAATTTTTCAGTATTTTCAGTAATTGGTTACATGACACAATTCACTGAATTTTGTGTGGATCACAGGAACATAGGAAGCTTCCAAATACTGAGTCAGGCCATGACTTTATCTAGCCTAGTATTGTCAACACTGACTGGCAGAGGCTCTCCATGGTTTTAGGCAGAATTCTTTCCTAGCTTTACCTGGCAATGCTGGGGATTAAACCTGGGAACCTTGGCATGCAAATCAGGTGTGCTACTACTGAGCTATGGCCCCTTCTGTTCAATGTAACATAGACTCATCTGTCTGGTTTTGTCAACTGACTCTTTGTCTGGCATTGCTAGTGTCTTGCTAAATCCAGGATTCCTCTAGTCTACTTTAGGGTAGTTAAATTAATACTAGCACAGCTCATAGTCCAACCTAGCTAGTAGCTGAATAGCAGCTGCCACAGAAGGATCTGCCCATTGTATGCACCAGCTTGCAAACCGCAAATGCATATTCAGACAGCAAATAAGTTATAATCAACAGTTAGATGCTGAAAATTACATCCTTAATGCATTACATTTAATATCTATTTGGAAAAAGACCTTTGGGTGCTTAATTGACACTTTCTGAAATAACTATAGCTCACTGGCTAGCTAGTTACCAATTCACATACTTATTTAATATCAATTAGCACATTCCGTAATTTGAAACATAATTAGCTTGCTATAGCTATCCTATCAAATGGCAATTAAATGCTTGAAATTTCTTACAAGTTGACTGTACGAAGATAATTAAGTATGCATTTGCTTAAGTAATTTTTTACTTAATTACATCACAAACTAATTTTGCCTACATGTATTAGACCTTTCAATAAATGGTGCTTTATCAATCAATTGGCATCTAATGAGCCCATTATTCATTTCTGCCCATGAATGAACTGTCTCATTGCTATTTCTCCTTTAGCTTCCTCTTACAATGGTATTGTGGAGTTGGCATTGTTCACATATGTAGTCTGGAGTCTCTATTCATATCTTGGACATTCTTCCTGACATTGTTGCTTCAGTGTTCCTTTTATTATCTCCCTGTCGATAGACATACATGGATTGATGGCTTTTTCTTGTTTAACTTCACTGAATCAAGCAGATGTGTATAGATTGTGTATTTGCTTTCTAGTATTTAACCTATATGTTTTCACAGCATATAGAATTATATAGTTGGAAAGGACCAGACCAGTCCAGTCCCCACTCAGTGCAGGCTCTGCAGTGCAGGATGCAGCTTCAGCATTCCTGGCTGGTGGCTGTCCAGTCTCTGATGTCTGTGGGACAGTCTGCTCCATTGCTGAAGAGCAAATATGGTTGGGAAGTTTCTTCTAATGTTTAGCCAAAATCTGATTCCCTGCAATTTCCATTCCGTGGTTCCAGTCTCACCCTCTGGAATAGCAGAGAAGAGTTCCTTAACTGCTCCATCTTCTGTAGGACAGTCATTCAAAGATTTGAAGACAGACATATTCTCTTAACCTTCTCCTCTCCAAGCTAAGCATACCCAACTCTTTCAACCATTCCTCACAGAACTCGTTTCCAGACTCCTCAGCATCCTGGCTTCCTTTCTCTGGGCATTTTGTAGCAGCAGTACTCCTTCCAACAGAAAAGTATACAATGTGCAGTTAATGCCTACCAATTTACACTAGGTATCAGCATGAAATTCTTCCTATTAGAGACATATGGGTAATACATATCATCATTAATATATTACACATTAGATACCAAGGTACCATAGAGACTCCTTGTCATGAACTTTATGGATTAAATAAGGAATAGCAGAATCTGACCTGCCCTGGATCATGTTAAACATATAGGTTCCACTTATACTCCAAGTCACAGCACTATAGTGAATGCTTCTTTACTAGGCAGACATGGTGCACCTTTTGTTCTGCAGGGATAATCTCCAAGAGAGCAGAGGCTTAGCATGGAATATTCACCACAGATCATGGATGCTCAGCTCTCAGAAACAGAAGAGAATAGGGGCATGCAACATTGGGTGTTGTAATGGGCAGGCAGTATAAACCCTTTGGATTGATCAGACTATAAATTAAAAGAACCTTACTTTCTGCCTTGTCTTGTCAACTAAACAGTTTCCCTCACTTACTGTCATTTTAGTTCCAGCTTCCATTTCAGGCCTCAGAAACCCTAATTGGGAGTATACAACTTCCAGTCGTAGATCTAAATATTCTCATTCCTGGTTCTGTCATGACATATCTGCAGTCATCTACTGTCATCTATCTACCTTTTGATTCTAGATCTAGGTAAGCTCACTTCTCTAGACCATCTCCCTAGAACAAAAGCTCCATGAGAAATGGCAGAGCAGTTGGTGGAATTTCTGCAGTCACATTCAAAGCTCTCCCAGCTTTAACTAGCCATTATTCCCCCTCCCCCAAATAGTTGGTTGAGTCAGTCCTGGCTCCAAATCTTTTAGAGCAAGACACCTTCAGCTGGCTCCTTCCCCAGTGAGTCTACCTTCGCCCTCCTTCCTTGCTTGCTTCCTTGACAAACAAGAGCTAAGAATCAAGTAGCAGTGGCATTTACTGCCCCCCTTTCTCACCACCAATGTTTTCTCAGTCAGAGTAAGAAGTAAGTAAACAAGCAGATTGCAGGGCTGAAGAGGAGAATCAGCTCCAGGGGCTCTTTTCAGTGGACTTTCAGCAAATGCCCAACTTTTGATGCCATTTCTGAGTTGAGTTTCTATAAGGGACAAGAGTTGCATTAACACTAATTAACATTAAAGAGTTGGGGAAGGGTTTATATCTCCAATAGTTGGCTGGTCTAGCCTATGCCTAAAGATTTCCAGCAAAGGAGAATCTCTTGCCTGCTCACTGGTTGTTTTGGCAAATTGTTCTTAGAATTATGACACTTCTCTTAAAGTTCAACTAAAATCCAACCCATTTATAGTTTAAGTCCTTGTGATCTTGTCCTGTCCTCCTGGACAGCAAAGAACAAACTTTGCTTTCTTCTTCATAACAGTCATTCAGGTATTTGAAAAGTGTCTCCACAGTTCTCTTTTCTCAAGGCTAATCATACCTGTTTCCCTCAGTCTTTCTTCACAGACCTTGCATCCATATTGCTGATGATCTTCA
>NW_025336114.1:2517680-2539096 GCF_004798865.1 Varanus komodoensis | reverse complement strand
GTTGCACATGGAGCCCAGGTTGAACTCAGGCAAAACACAAAGCAAAACAAAATAAAACAAGAATTACACAGACCTTGCAGGTCACCACCACTGGAGAATCTTTTGCATCCATAGTCTCTACCTGCTTTTTATTTTACTTATTGATTCTGCTGGAACAGCCTGTGCTTTTTCCTGTCTTCCCTGATGATTAACAACAACGTCCTAACAGTAAGTACGTGTGTTAAAGAAAAAAAATAGGGATCTCCCCCTTGACCTCTCCTGGCAAACTCCTATTAGCTTGGAACTCTCTTGGAGTTCTATTGCCAAACTCCTGTTAGCTCTCCCTGTTCACTTGCTTGATTGTTCACCCTCTGAGAGCTTTCTTGCTTGTATGGCTCCTAAACCACCTGGGGCAGTGTCCTCTGTTTTGCTCAGCCAAGATCAGGAAACAGTCTGACTCTCTCTGCCCAGCTCTCAGGATGCACCCCTTCAGCTCTCAGGAGCACTGCAGGCTACTCACCTCTTTTCCTTTGCCTTTATCTTCTCTTCTACTACAGCTCTGCTGCCAAGCTTCTCTAAAACAGAGCCTGTCATGTTTAAAGCAGGTTACTGGTTCTTGCAGCATTTTCAGGTCAGAACAGTAAGTGTCTTAGCATCCCAACACTGCAGGTACAGGGGATGGCAACCCGATTTCAGTGTCATCCCATGTAGTACATTATTTTGACCTATCCAGCATAATTTTTAAATGCAGCCTGACTCCACTGGGAAACTGTGATGCCACAAACAAACAAAACCTTTTGGGCGCTTTTGTCCAATAAGCAAGTGCCCCCTGGATCTATCCTTGGCCTTCACCAAGAGTTTCCAGGGAGGGAAGGGGTCATGAGTGATCTGATTTAATATAGGGCAACTTGCATTGTTTCTTGTGGCTTCATGTACTTTACTGTATTAGGCTGAAGGTCTGGAACCAAAAGGAAGGGTCCTGGGAGCCACCACTTTGCCTAGCCTGGCTGCTTTCCTCCACCAGAGGTCCCAGCAAGCTGTTAACTGACTCTTCCTCTCTCTCCTGGAATGTATTCATGTCCAAATGCAGATAACATATCACTCAAGATTCTTTTAATAATGGCATGATTTTGGAGGCTTAGTTCTGCATCCCTGTCCAGGTGTGCCAGCTAATTCTAGATTCATGACTGTAATTGTTTTGCGATTATTTATCGTTGACTGTGTAGTTTGTACACAAGCCCTGTTCACAAGAACCCTATTGCCACTTAAGCAGCTTGTTTATAAATTGATTTTTATGGAATCTGAAAGTTGCCTTAGTGATCACACACTCCTCTGTGCCTTTGTGAAAGACAAAGGACTTTTCAGAAACAGAGAGTTTATCTCAAAACCACATTGGTAATGTTCCCATTGCACAGGGAGCACAGCACTAGAATCTGCACCATTTTCCTATGTGTCTTTAATGCTTGCATTCTGCACATCACCAAGCTGCCAACACAAGGTAACTGCTCAGATCAAGAAGGAAAGCTCTTTCTTTCCCCCAGAAGAAAGGGTGTGTGTGTGTTTGGGGGGGGGGGTGCTGCTGCTGCTTTGCTAGCTGAGAGAGGTGCAGTTCACAACATGGGGCTTGACAACTGCATTTTTTACACAGAATGAAGCAAGAACCCTGAACAAATGCCATTGTACTGACAGAATGAAAGGGCTGCTCACTCTTTTTTCATTTTTGACAGAATGAAGAAAAGCTTTTGACAAAATCCATTCTACCCTGGGAATGAAGTTATTTATTTGACTAAATGTATTGTCTTGGTCAGATTTTTTTCTTTTTGTAAAAAAATCCAGCTCTCTTGTCATTTCAGGCAACTTGAACCTGGGGATGCTGTCTAACCACACCTCTCCATTTTGGGTTACTGATTCCAAATAGATGCAAATTTCCTAACTGCTACCCTATACATTCTGCCTGGGTTCTGAAACTGGTAATTTTTTATTTGACCTGTTCTGCTCATTCAAGATGTTCAGTACATGTTTGAACCACCCAAGATATTTTCTGAAAAGCGGGTGTTCATGGCCAAACTTCTGTGAGATACATTTGTGTTTTCACATATCCAAGTGTGGGGGTTGACAGCCTAGTTGCTCTTGGAACAAAATAGTTCCCTGGGCAGGTGATGTTAATTTTGCTACAGTTCATTCCCACTTGGATCAATAAAACCCTCTCACCATCAACTACCTTGATAGCACAACCCAACAGCCCAACTTTCCCCAGCTTCTAAATACATTGGACCACAACTGCCATCATCCGCTAGGTACTGAAGTCCAAGTCATCTAGACAGTATGAAGATGGGAAAGAGTGTGATAGACTATAGCACCTAGTACATTTTTGGAAAAGAGTGAAGTTGCGTTAGTGTGAACATGCCATTTCTCCCACACCAAGGACTATTGGTCTAAAGGCAGAAAAGAGAGAGATGAAAGAACTTTAGGCTGCATGCCTACCTTCAATCATAGTCTTAGTATTTTGTTTCTTTCCTAATTCTTTCCATTGGGTAACTTGATCTGGGACTTTTGTGATTTCTATTTATATCTCTTTCTCACCTCTTGGGCTACCTTTGCAACTGGGGGGCAGGATCAGTAGAGACCCTCTTTGCCACACCATCTAATTGATGATGATGATTCACTTGGATCCTGCCGTTCCATTATAAAATGACCAAGATGGCTATCAACAAAATAAACATCAGCAATAAAGCATATTATACAGAAACTTTGCAAGCAAGCACACACGTGAAAGTAGCAGTTAAAACCATTTGAAGAACTATAGTGTGGGAACCATGGAAAAAATGACCAGACATGGGAGGCTAAAGATCTGATCAAACAGGGAGGTCTTAAGCTTGTAGCAAAAAGCTATAAGGAAATATATAGGTTTTGCATCCTTTGGAAGGAAGTTCCAAAGCCTAAGTGCAGCTACAAAGGAAGCCATTTCTTGTATCCATAACCCAGGGCCCCACCTCACACAGCTACTGTAAACCCCGCCAGAACAATATCTGAATAACATAGAAAGGGAATCTAACAAAGACATTTTAGTTAGATTGGAACTGAAACAAAGGCCTGGTATTTCTTCCTTCCTCCTTCCCATACCTGGGAAGTTGTTGGGCCACTAGTTGCCAGATGCAATTGATTTAGGACAAGTTCTAGCTCATGGGTTGCCAGTTGAGTATCGCTTTATTTTAGTAACAATTTCTTGCCTTTCCAAGACAGTCTTCAACCAGGGTAAGGGTGGAGATTGTTTGACAATGCCTCCATTGCTTAGAGATGGGTTGGAAATCCCATGGCTTGTGAGCACACAGATAGTTCCTGGTGGTATTCATACCCCTAGAGCAGGTTTCTTAATGCAGCCATCACACTGAGCCCTAAGAATATCAAGCATCAGGGGCTCAGATGCTTTAATTAGGAAATCATTTTGTTTCTCTGATCAATGCTTCTACTGTGGACTCTGGTATCCATAGCAATTTCTAGTAAATATATATTCTGTGAACACATTTTCCTGCAGTGTTAACTGAACTGAACTTTCTGTGTTGCCCTATTTGTACTGCCATGCTGTTTTGATTCTTCACCTCAACAACACACCCGTTGAAATGGTGAATGCTGCGGTCTTTGTCTGTTACTTACTGAAATTTATTAATCTATGTCATAATATCCTCCTCCCACACACCTTATGTGGACACACTTACTCAGCTCTGACTCACTCAGTTCCTGTATTATTTGAAAGCTCAAGAGCACAACGTTTTGCAGAAAAATAACTCACAGGCCAAATCTGGTACCCACAAAGTAAGTTTCAGCAGTATGTTTTACTTGTGAAGCAAACAGATAGTGAAGTTAGTGGACCTATTGCAGTGCTATGTAATTATCTGAAGCATGAAATTCTTATTCTGCAGGTACTAATTATTTCAAAGATGGGAAAAGAAAATTTGGTTTAAACTCCTCCCTTTTTGGAAATACTGTATATCTTCTATAAAAAGTGTTTTAAAATTATTTTTAAAAATGTAGTTGTGTTCCAGTGTTACTCTGATCATACGTCTGCATGCCTCTTGCATATTTATTTGATATTGAAATGAATCAGGTCCTTCGAAAACATTCCGGATAAAGATCTGAGACAGGTGTGATTCCAGAAAACTAGTATAGGGAAGCAAATGGATGGCAAAAGACCTTTTTAGGAGAGCAGGGACTTTGTCCATGAGATATATTCTTCAGTGAAAATTGTGGGAGTGAATGGGACTCTGAGAAATAAATTGTGGGAAAGGATCCACTGCTCAAACTTTGTAGACTCATCACTGATCTGGGAACTTAAAACATTCCAGTAGTCAATCTCTTCCTCTAGTTATTCTGCCTCTAATGGGTAATATCTAATGCTTCCAAGAATCTGATGATTCTTGGATACTTAACAGCTTACTTAGATTGTGTATGAACCGATAAACTGAAGGAGCACATGAAATCCTATCTTGGTTCTTGTATACAGCTGTTTGCAATTTCTCAAATGCAGGAAATGTGCCTCCCCACTAACCCACATATTAATACATGCACGCATTTGGTTTCTTATCAGATTATTCATGCATTTTAGCTTGGAGAAGGGCTGCTTTATTCGTTTGGTTGATGTTCAGTGTTGTAGCAAAGAAATCTTTTTTTCAATAGAAACTGTTTAAAGATGTTAAAAATCTCTGTCTGGAGATTCAGCAGGTTGCTTTGCCTCAGATGACTGCCCCTTCACCCCACCAGACCCTGTAGGTATCAACCACCATTGATCTATCAAACTGCAATCCTGGTTGACTGTAAGTCTAATTGAAGTCAATGTGATAAGCAAGTCATGATTTAATTTCAGTTCTGTCAATTTCAATGGGAGCTAAGTGAAACTAATTCAGTATAGATGCAAGCCCATCTCAACAGCTTGAGACTGAGAAAGATGCCTGACACAATAAGATGGAGGACAGGAGAGCCTGGAGGAACGTTGTCCATGGGGTGGTGATGGGTTGGACGCGACTTTGTGATAGCACAGCATAGTATAGAGCAGGTTGCTGCAGACTGCGTCGTTCTCATCCGCTTTTGTGCATGGCCCCATAGCACTGTGGGGAAAAGACTGCTGCTAAGGAAGGGCAGCCATGTGACAGAAACAAGACTGAGCCTGGGGTGATTTTGCAGGAGGGAGGGAAGGAAGCTTGAAAATCCCATTCTTATCTCTGATTAGTGACCAAGATAGGAGAGATTTTAAAGGCATTTAAACTTTAAATACCCTGCTCTTTAAATACTTTTAAAAGTTAAATACTTTAAAAGTATTTAAAGAGCAGTAAATTTAAACATTAAATACTCAACCTTTACATTCTAAAAACAGGGTATTTTAAATTTAAATGCTTTAAATCATTTTTATCTTTGATCGTTGATTTTTCTACTTAGCCTGAAGAAACTCGCCTCTGACTCTTAATCACCCGGGGCTGGACTGCAGTGCTTTGCACCTGCTGCACTGGGTTTACTTCTGAGCAGGCATGCAGAGAATTGAGTGTTGCTTTGCCCCCTGAAATCTGTTGTGTTCTGTATGAGTTGAATTGTGGTATGGATTGTTTACTTGGTGGGACACTGTTCAAAAAGGCAAGAATTGAATTTGTGTGTATGTATGCCTGCATATGCAGCTATCAAGCTCCTAGCACCTGCTTCAGCCCTCCGGATGGAAAAGGTTGTGCACCTCTGTTTTAGAGGAATAAATTATCATGGGGATATTGGCTTTGCAAATTGTGTGCAGGTGAAACAATGGCTGCTCTGAAATGGCTGTTCCAAAATGTGGCCATTGAGAAAAACTGCTCATTTGACATGCATATGGTGGGGGCACCAGTGGGAAAAGATCAGATCTGCAAACCGATTTCTAATGCTTGGAAGGCAGGTTGCTTTTTCTCTCTCCCACCCTGCCCCCCCTCCTTCCCCCTCAAGGCTCACTTTAAGAAGAATTTTCTCATACTTGCTTGTCACAGCAGGATACTGAGGAAAGGAGATCAGAGGCAGTGTTTTAACGGCACTAAGACAGGACTCCCTAGCAAAACAAGCTGTGCTAAGTAAGGAGAATAAAGCTGAAGCTTAAGTACTATCCATTCCATAAAGTTGTCAGCTGTTGGGATCTAAGCCTCTCCCAACAGAACTCAGAAGCAAAGGGGGACAACTCCAGTCTCAGGTGCATATAAACACATCTAAATGAAGCACGAAGAAGTATTGCATGAGAGAATGAGCTCTAGCTCTATATCCCCTTTAATTGCTACGATCTTAATTTCCTTCTGTGAACAAAATGGTGTTTACACTCAGGAAATGAGACTTCCCAGGCCCACCCTTGTCTCTGCAACCCCTTGGAAACCTGCTTCTGATGGCTGGGGCTGGGACAGAATGGTGTGAGACAGACGTTCCCAACCTTTCTGGAGCAGTGGGCACATTTGGAATGTTGCAGGAGTCTTGTGGTTGTCCTAACAGAATGAAGGCCATTTAGTGGGGAGAGCTTTCCCATTCATAAAATGGCTACCATGTTGGGCAAGGCCAATCTCCAAATAGAACCATTGAAACTGAAGAAAAGTAACCCACCCAAAATCCTTAGTGCATGGCAGAAGTGCAGTCCAAGATCCAAAACACAAAACCATACTTTTCAACTCAAAGAAAGATAATGTTGGAGGACAAAGGGCTTTATGGCAATGCCAGCCTCCCAGTTAAAAACCAGTTAATGAAATAAAATAAAAATCAGGTGGGCCAGTGTGTCAAAATAGGAATGTGTGGGCATACTGGGATCCATGTGTACAGAGCTGGAGATCCCAGTGGCAGGATATAATGCAACTAGGGAAAGTGGGCCAAAATTTTCCTGCCCTTAAATCAATGGAAGAAAAGCAAAGGATTGCCACTGTAATATAGGTGAATTTGTAGTAATGCGGTTATTTGGAATGAAATATTTTGTTGGGGCAGGGGAGGAAACACCCAAGCAATGGCAGAATGAGTACATGTCTACATTATCAAATGACTAAAATCAATTCATTGTCTGCTCTTAATTCACTGATTTGGTTTGTAGACATGTACATCAGCAAGGTCTTTGAATCAGCACTTCTGAGCTTGCTGTCTACCCCCAGCTATTGGATAGAAACCATGAATCCCTGAGTTCACCTTTGCATGAGGCTTGACTGAAAAAATAGGGTATATGCATCCCACAGATATATGGTGGAAAAAAGAAAGTTTCCATTGACGCAAGGGGAAAATTAATTTGCCTGCACTTCCATTATGCAACTGTTGACTTAATGTCCCTTCATCTTCTAGAAGCACCACAATTGTTGCCAATTTCAGATATGTCTGACTAAATTCAAGAGTTAAAAGTGACCCAAATTAGGGAAAATTACCAGGAGGAACACAGCCACAGGTTTCTGGAAACACGATTTGTTGCTAATAGTTTCAAAATAAATAACCTACTATATAGCTATGGGACATATTAATAATAAAACATGAAGTTTAATCATTCTGAAATTGGTCTAGCAAAGACTTGCTGTTAATTTCAAGTTCTGATATTTAGCCTAACAGTGGAAATTAGATAGATTTGTATAATTTCAGGGAACTGAAAAATTCTTTTACAACAAAACAAGGCCACTCTGTTATTTGCATAGCAATTTTTATTAAACCTTCTAGCAGCCCGATCTTTTGCATGTTTATGCTGTAGGGTGGTTTGGTTTGGTTTATAGTTTAATGCAATGAGACCCATACTTTCTGAATGAAAACATGAGCTGAAGCGCAGTTATCCTTTATTTGAACTTTGAATTTTATGATGCAGATTCTAATTAAAAATGTGTACAAAAACACATTTTGGGGAGGATGTGCACAAAAATGCACATATTAGTGAAATTGCGCACATAGTATTATACTAGGAAAATTGTATACAAAATGCATATACTGGGCAATATGAACATAACATTTTTGTACTGACATATTCTTAAAAATTTCAAACTGATATGGAAACAAATTCAAGATCAGCAAATGAAAAACAGAGATCAGAATTGATAGATTTGTTTATACCGGAGTGGAAAATTAAACACATTGTGAGGGAACTTGCTTCCAAGGTAAATCATGGGATTTCTAATCTAAGGATGTTGTACAGCCATCCTTTTGGAGTTTTAAACATTTTTGTTTGACTTTTGTTCAATCCACAGCTGGTAAATGGAAAGGACCATGTTTGTAGCACTTCTAGCAATTACATTATTATGTGGAAAGACTAATTGTTGTACTCAAAATCAGAAAAGCAGGATTGTTTATAAAAGGGTAGGTGAATAATCCCCTTCATGGATCACTGCCTTGCCATGGTGAAGGGGCTTGTGTAGCACAATGAAGCTATGAGCTATGCCGTGCAGGGGTACCCAAGATGGACAGGTCAAAGCAGAGAGTCCTGACTGGAGAAGGAAATGGCAACCCACTCCAGTATCCTTGCCATGAAAACCCCATGGACAGTATCAACAGGCAAAGAGATATGCTGGAAGATGAGCCCCTTAGGTCGGAAGGTGTCCAATGTGCTACTGGGGAAGAGCAGAGGATGAGTACTAGTAGTGCCAGAAAGAATGAAGCAACTGAGTCAAAGCCGAAAGGACATTCAGTTGCAAATGTATCTGGTGGTGAAAGGAAAGTCCGATGCTGCAAGAACATTACAGCATAGAAACCTAGAACGTAAGATCTATGAATCAAGGTAAGCTAGACATGGTCAAGCATAAGAAGACAAGACTGAACATTGACATCTTGGGAATCAGTGAACTAAAATGGACAGGAATGGGTGAATTTAATTCAGATGTGCATCAGGTATACTACTGTGGGCAAGAATCCCACAAAAGAAATGGAGTAGCCTTCGTAGTCAATAAAAGAGTAGGAAAAGCAGTACTGGGATACAATCTCCAAAATGACAGAACGATCTCAGTTCGAATCCAAGGCAAACCATTCAATATCACTGTAGTCCTATGCCCCAACCACTGATGCTGAAAAGGATGAAGTTGACTGGTTCTATGAAGGCCTACAACACCTTCTAGAATTAACACCCAAAAATGATGTCCTTATCATCATGGGGGATTGGAATGCTAAAGTAGGAAGCCAAAAGATAACTGGAATAACAGGCAAGTTTGGCCTCGGAGTACAAAATGAAGCAGGGCACAGGCTGGTAGAATTTCGTCAAGAGAATACGATGGTCATAGCAAACACTCTTTTCCAACAACCGAAGAGACGA
The DNA here is from genome assembly GCF_004798865.1 of Varanus komodoensis. Classification (NCBI taxonomy): domain Eukaryota; kingdom Metazoa; phylum Chordata; class Lepidosauria; order Squamata; family Varanidae; genus Varanus; species Varanus komodoensis. The sequence continues at coordinate 2,529,870 of NW_025336114.1, read as the reverse complement.
CTCTACACATGGACCTCACCAGATGGTCAACACAGAAATCAGATTGACTATGTGCTCTGCAGCCAAAGATGGAGAAGCTCTATACAGTCAGTGAAAACAAGACCAGGAGCTGACTGTGGCTCAGATCATGAGCTTCTTGTTGCAAAATTTAGGCTTAAATTGGTGGCGACAGAAGTGTACCATTAGATTTTGCCCATTGAAGTCAAGGCTTGGATAGTTCAATAATACTTCTAAAATACACTCCTAAAACAATTAACAAAGGGATATATAGTAAACTACGATTAGCTATACCATACACAGCTGAAACTTTAAAAAAATCCAGTCACAATTTCTAAACTCAACAACTTCATCACTTGTTATGAAATAACAAAGGGAAAACTCGTGTTAACAAAACTAAGTAAAACAATATTTTAGTTCATTGTTCTCTAAATTTCTGTCCTGTTCCATTTAAAATCTATGTAGTTTATTATCTGGGTTCCTTGAAACTTGTGTCTGAATATAGATTTAATATTTTTGTAACACAATGCTATTGCATTTCTTCTTGAGTTTCATTTCTGAGCGGGGCACTTGATCTGACCAGGAAATGAAATTGAAAAATTATATTTCCAAATAACTGCAGCCCACTCATATGGCTCCTTTCTCTTTTCTCACCAAGTCTTGCAATCACCTTCCCAGGCCAGTATGAATCAACCCTTAAGAATACTCTTCCTTGGTACACTTTGATCAATAGTTCCCCCACCAACGCAGCTTCTACCCTACACAGCTCACATCAGACTTTGCTGTGAGTATTTGATACTCCATATCTAAACATATACCTCCAGATTGGAACTAAGAACATAGAGAAGTCCAAAAAGATTTTGAAACTTTTATTGAATGAAAAGTATCCAACCTTCCTTGAACAGGTCATCACCTAGTATATTCCAAGCATGGCCAGCATGATTGATATGCATCCAATGGAGCTAAGCTCTGATGTCCAGTAATTCCAGTCTATAATCCCCATATAACTTCCTTTCGGGGTCAGGCAAAACCCTTTTTATTCTCCCAGTATTTTAAGTGCTAATTTGTTTTAATTGGTGGTTTTATACTTAACATTGGATGCTGTGCTACTCCTACTCTTATTTCTATTTTTCTTCTATTTTAATAATGGTGTTGTAAACTGTATTGAGATGTCAGTGATGGGATGATATAGAAAAGTTTAAAATAAATAAATAAACTTCAGCCATAACATGGTGCACCACTTACAGTGGAATTCCTTGTTAAAGTTGTTTTAAGGAGATTTCATTAGGATGACAAAAGAATTTGGTTACTGGATGACAGATGTGTAGGCAAGGGGCATGACTTAAGACTTTAGAAGAAGTTGGTTGGTAGTATACCAGGACTTCTTTTGTATCTTTCTCATTCAACACTATTATAAAGGAAACCCAATACAAATTTCTGAGTAGAATTTTCATCCAATACATCCAAATTATAGTCAATATTGTTGGAAGTGGTGTGCTCAGATTAGATCATATTTTCATCTTTGGTGGGAATAAGAACCAGTGTGGTGTAGTAGTTAACTCAGGTGAATAGTCCCCATTCAGCCATGGAGCTCACTGGGTGGCTTTGGGCCAGTCAAAGACTCTCAGCACAACCTACCTCACAGAGTTTTGTTATGAGGATAAAACTGAATGGAGGAGGCTTATATAAGCCTTCTTGGAGGGAAAAGTGGGATATAAATATAATAAAATAAATAATGTTCAGCGGTGTGGGAGTTCTGTAATATGGCCACATGAATTTCTCCACATTACACCACTATTAATTCCAAAAGCTATGCTTTATTTTGAACCTAATCACCTTGGATCCCTATATAAAGACCTTCTTACATGATTGTATACAACTGCGAATGTCTTGAATAGCATGTAACTGGATGTCTCCAAAGCAACCAACTAACCAGGAGCAGTACAATGAGAGATACTGTGACTATGTATAAAATTATTTAACAAGTGCAGAAGGCATGTAACCCTAATTTTAATGAAGACATAATTGCACCATGTTTTCTATTTATTGTGGATTCCTTTCCAACTTTTGATTAAATTTGAACCTAGGGCAGTTGCTTTTTTTCTGGATTAGAGAGTCCTGAAAGCTAAGTGGAGCTTCTTCTTTTGACTTTTAACAATAGTAAAATAAAACCAAAATTCAGCATTTGGGAATTCAACAGAAAGCAGTGCTGGAAAGCCCCGAACAAGGAAATCTGGTTAAGCCCCCTGAGGGGCTTTTCAGAAAGTTCAGGCAGTCAAAGAGATTGCAAAGACAGAATGAGATAAAAATGGTAAAATAAAGAGCATGTGCAACTATCCTTCACCCACCTCCTTACAGTAATATGAGCACCCAAGCTGCACACCCCAAACAATTTCTGCAAATGCCTCTTCATCCCTGCAAAAGTGGCAGAAAGACCTGCCAGACCTCAGAGTATTAGGCCAAATCTGGCTCTCCTGGGACACTGTCTGATCCACTGGGGTTTCTCAGATAGCTCTGCTCTTTCCCTAGCCCCAACCACTTCCCCCAAATACTGATTTTTTTAGGTGATTTCCCAACTTCTGCACTAGTTTTTTTCTCTCTCTCACATTATAAAATGCATTCCCTAAGGCTTAGTTCAGGGGTGCCTAAACGTTTTGAACCTATAGGTACATAGACTGGCTTTGCAATACAGAGTGAGAAATAATAGAGTTGTTCACAAATAGCATTTATCAAAGTAAATGCTTCTAATTGATGGAGTTAGCTGCCCATGTCAAAAATTAATTCCAAACTGAATCTTTCTTCTTCCTTCTCCAAAAGGGGCTGGTTCCACCCTCAGGGAGCATGCTGCTTGAAAGCCAGATGGTGGAAACACAGGACATTACTTAATTGGTCCACTCATTTGGCTTGATAATGAGCCACTGCATTGATGAACTAACATAATTCCTTCTCTGACCTTCCTTGTTCCACATTGTCTCCCTACAAACTGATGTGGTCCAGTTCTCACCACCCATTTGGCTAATCTTACTTAACCTTGACATTTCATTAACACATTTGAACACCTCTTTTCTAGATCATCTTCAGAGTTCAAGCCTTCTAATTTGGACTGCTATATTTTGAAAGAAGCAGGTCCAAGTTCTACATCATGTTAGGGACACTGGCTCTTACTTACTGGCACTAAGATATTTGATTTAAAATATGTTGCTATTTTGTGTATTTAATCTCAACCTTTTATGCCTTTGACCCCTCCATTTTTGCCTTCAACCCCACCTTCCATTGTAATGCAGCCTCTAGACAGTTCCTAAAAAGTTATGTAGCGTTGAGATATTCCTACTTCAACAATGCTGTCAAAGGGACACTGTACAGTTTGTCTATATTTTATAAAGCACAGAGCACTAAAGCCATTCTTCTGTGCAACCTGGCAGGAACAAAAAAGCAACTGGTAGGGTGTGGTCAACATAAAACTGACCACAAAATTGACCATGTGAGGGAACTCTCTTGCTGCTTCTGGTACTATTCCTTTTTATTTGCAAAAGGACCTCACCTATCCTTTTCTATGCAATAGAAAGTGTCTCAGGACAGGAGAAACTCCGGCCACTTGGGTTCTTCCACCTGCAATCAGTGGCCAGGCTGGCAAGGAAAGTAAGGAAATAAACTAAACTCCTTTCCTTACCTTTGAAATCAACAGGGCTCCATTGAACCAATAAAAGATGCTTTTTCCTCTATTCCTGTGCTCCTAGATGTATATCCCCACTGTGATCCTGACCAGGTCTGTCTTTTAATTGTGTAGTTGCCTCATCTGGAAAGCCATGTTGAGGCTTTGATGCTGCATGGACATGTTTCTAGAGGCCAAAGCTTGAGAGTTGGTGCTCTTCCTCTAACATTGCTGAACTCTTCTTGGGTGGGTGGGGATAGTCTTTGAGTGTCCCCTTTTCCTTGTCCCGAAGAGCTGATAGCACCAGATGCTTGTTTGGCAAAGAAGATATTCCCCTGTGAGTTGCTGAGCTGTTGTAAGCCTAGTGAATGTGCTTCCATTGCCTTTCTGCACAACTTTGCACACTTTTATTGAAAACTGCTAATAAATTTCAATTTCTTGACACCAGCCAGAAGTGCAACTTGTTCACAAGTCACTTCTTTTAATTGGATCTCATACCAATTCGAAATGAATGTTTTAAAGAAACATAAAATAGTGGAGCTATTTTTTAAAATAGAATTTTCATAGAAAACCCACTCATTCAAGAATAGAAATATTGCTTCTTCCATAAGATACATAGCATTGGGATGTATGTTCTGGAGAAGATTGGAAAAGTTCTTTCCAAACATGGTCAGGCACTTATCTGTGCTGTATACCAGGCAACTGGAGTTGCAGAGCAGCAATTTTGACCTCTGCCTGCAATTTGGTGGGCACCTCCAGAGTGGGCTTACCAAGGATGGGTCATTCGGTAGTGTTGGTGGGGATAGATGGGGACAGATTTGTGGTGGCAGGCAGCAGTGTGGATTGGCAGTAGCATGGCTCCAACCATCAGCCCAGCAGTGAGAAGAGAGGTGCCAGGTGCTATCTTAAACCCTAGCATATCTTTGAGTTCCAATGTGAAGTTCATTAGGCTTTGGGCCACAGGCATGGGGGTTAATTAAGGTGTCAGTGACTGGAAATGTCTTGCTTCTCATTCCCATGTTAGACTGTAACCTAAAGAAAAAGAAGGGTGCAGATGTTAGCTGTAGTGGACCTTTTAGGACTCATGGACCCAGGTGTCTGCCTGAACATGGTATTTACCATGACGTCCTCTCATTGGTCCCCTGAGCTGTGCTGAAAACCCATGTGTCACCTTTGGCATTCATATGAGTATTTAATGCTTGGAGTGCAGGATCAATCAGACATATGCAATAGACCCGGGATGGGAAGCCACCAGTGGCCCTCCTGATTTGAAGTACAATCCCTCTCATCCTACTGACCATGCAAGTTGGGACATCAGGTAGGTCACGGTTTCTTCCCTTTTCATTAGACCACAGTGATAGTGAAAGAACTTAGTGGAGATGATCATCTCTAAAAATATGGACTTCAAGTTGTTTAGAAATTTTGTAGGGTTCATATAGTAGGCTTGGCATGTTTCCTTTACTTTTCTAGCAGGGCTTCTGTGCATCTAACAGTTGCCTGACAGGCAGAACTTCATCAGGCAAAGATTTCCCAATCACTTGGTCACTATAATGGAAAGAACTATTTTTTTTTGTCTTTTAAGAAACTGTTAAATGCTAATGAATTTTTGCCAACAGCAACACCACCATCTGGAAGTAGAACACAGTTTGAGTAACAGCTCTAATATCTGATGTCACATTGGATCCTCTAGCACTTTGAATTATATCTTTGAAAGATACACTACTACAAAAGTACTCCATTCCCTCAAGGCAGACAGATAGGGAAAAAGTTAAACGATATTGGAAGAAGGCTTGTATTTGCTGGGTGACTTTGGAACTGTGGTTTATATCTGACCTGATGTATTAAATCTGATTCTTTTGGTTCAGCTGCTGCTCCATGATTAGGGGCTAAAAGCCTTACACTTAACTGCATGACCAAATGTAGTGAACTGCTTCTCCGAAAACTATCTCTCCCCATTTAATTTGTCTCACTTATCCCTCCACTCTGTCACTTTTAAAGTAACTACTATGATCATAGCCATGCCATTTCCCCTTCTATTTGGAAGCAAATAATGGTTCCACAGAAATATATCAGGCACTTAATACTAAGTGTTGGTCTTGCAAACAAAACACTCCTTAAAATATGTTCTAAGCTGTAGATGTGTGGGTGGGGTAAAGTGGGCCCTTAGGTAAAATACAGGACTAACTTTACTTTGCAAAAGTATGGATGGATTACAGTGAATGAAACAGCAACAAAAAGGCTGATGCTGGGTTCTGCGTTAGAGTCACTGATGGGTCCTTGATGGCAAATCTTTTCCCATTTGGATTAGTTATGGACAGGGATGGATTTCATGTGAAAATCTTGGCCAGTCACTCCAAATCCAGCAAGGGTGATGTACACATGAAAGCATGTTTGTTTGTAATCATTTTAAAAATTCCATTCCTCTTTCATCCAATAACTTTGGGAACACACATTTTGTTTATGTTTTTTTCCTCTTATGGTTTGTTTATTTATTTACTAAAACATTCATATGCCGTCCTTTGCCGCAGCCTTAGAACAGTTTATACAAATATGGTTGTTGCTTATACTTCATCATCTTTAAACCAGACTGCACAGCCCTTCTACTGTAGATTGACAGCCCTTCATATACAGGACTGTCCTTTGTTTGACATGGCCACCTAACTGAAATCATCAAGGAATTTCTCTAGACCATACCTTGAAGCTTTGCAAGCTTCACTTTCAGCAAGGCAGCACAAACTTTTCCACCCTCCTTGGTATAAAAGGAAGGGCTCCAACTTGCTGTAGCCCAGAGGAGGAGGAGTTGTGTCTTTCGCCACAGTCTCAGTGGCATTGAACCTCTTTCAGCCTGAGGGCCAAGTTCCATGGAGGAAAAGCTCTCTGGGGCCACATTCCAGTGGGGTCTGGTTCACCTCAAATACTAGCATATTTTAGCTTAAACTCCTGTAGCCAATTCCCAAGACTTGGGAAAGGCCTCTCAATGCTTCCGCATGTGGGGAAAGTGGCATAAAAACTAGAAGACCATCAAATTATTAGGGATTCAGGAAAATTGGTGGGGCCATGCGAAGGCAGGGAACCCATCATAGGAAGGCCAGATCTGTTACCCAGGCTTGAGGTTCTGCACCATTCCAGTTGCTACATCACACAATATCCAATTGTCTGCTTGCATGTGAAAGAGACTTATCCAGCTATACTTCATAGCAGACTTGAACAGTTACATTATCTGGAAGAAGGATTACATTTCCTGATAATAAAATATTGCAAGTTGAATCCTGGAACACAGTGATAGTCCTCAGATATAGCCATATACTTAAAAGAAGATGTTCAGATTGTATATAGCCCTGGAGGAATATGTGCCCTTTGTGCTATACGTAATTTTATCAATGGGGAAAGGCCCACATAAAAAGTAATGTGATACTTAGCCTCTGTTGGTTGGTGTGTATAGGTTTTCAAGTTTTACAGAGCTCAGTCAAGAGAAGTTTTGTGAAGATTAAATGTACATTCTGACAACCAGAGCAACTGTTTTTAACGGTTTCACTTCAATAACTTTGATGTTTTATTATGTGGAACCCAAAGTAGAACATTTACTCCATACTGAACTCTTGGGTTATACATTAGAAATTGTGGAAGAATCCATGTCAGCTCTCTCCTCACTGTCCTACCATCCCGCAGCTGATCATAGCTAGATTTTCTGTTCTTGATATCAGGAAGGTCTGAGCTACAGCTTGTCAATGAGCATAATCCTGGATGAAATGTTTGCTCAGATTTGGAGGAACCTTCTGAATACTTGAATGTTTGGAACTGGGCAATCTATGAACATTTGCTAGAAATTAATGCTATTATAACCCTCCAGCACTGGATCAGGGGAGATTGTGACGCTAGATGAGACCTGGTCATGAAATAGATCTTTCATGTAGGGTTCTTTAGTTCATCTCCCAAAACAGGCTTGCATGCACTGGTGCAGGGCTTGGTAAGCAGTGTTTTGCACTGGACACAGCTACTCTTGTTCCTCATCCTTTTTCCGCTTCATTGCAACCACTTGCTTGCCTGTCAGGCAGAGTACTAGTAAAAATGAAGGAAGAACCTTGATGGATCAGACCCAAGACCCACTGAGTCCAACATTCTGTTCACACAGTGGCCAACCAGCCACCAGTGAGCAAGAAGGCAGTGGTGCCTAGTGTCTGCTTTCTTGTTGCCACCATTATTGTTTGGACCAGAGTTAAGAGGCAGCTGAACAAGCAGGTTGCAAAGCTGAAGAGGAGGAACAACCCCCAGTGGTCTCTTGTCAGTGGGCCTCTGCTTGTGCCCAACCAAGCCTATTCTTGGCAATAGCCTTGACATTACCCATAAAAATCCAGACTTGCTTCCCAACTGCTCCCCAACTTTTGGATAGCACATAGTACATACCTAACATAGTAGGTATGTACTATGTGCTAGCCAAAAGACAAAGATGATGATGATGATGGAGAAGAAGAGAAGGAAGAATTCTACTAAGGAAGGTCCTGGATGCTGAGTTTTTAAAGCAGTTCTGTTCTGAGGAAATAAACCTTTTCCACCCTTGTAGCATAATGACCAATGTTTCAGTTAACTCATATGGGGCCTCTTGGCAGTGATAAGCAAGCCATAAATGTTTGCTGGAGGGAGGGGGCACTTTAAAGGAATAAGATATGGGGCACCACTTTCCTTTTCTCCCTCTTATCTTCCATGAGACTCTCCCCTTCCATTAATGGATATTTCAAATTTGGAAAGGATTCAAGAGAGTGTAGTAAGGTAAGGGAAACATCCAGATGTATCAGTAATAATTATGCTGTGCTTGGGGAGTTGAAGGCCCTTGAATAACAGGCGTATTTTCCATGGATGGCTACAAGATTATAAACATAAAATTTATAAGTGGAATGGGAACATTTAGTTTATTTTCTCTCCTTTTTACAATCACTGCCATTTAAATTGAAAACAGTGAAGGGTAGCAGATCCAGGCAACAACCTGAAGATTGTAAACATAATAATTCATGTCTTACTGATGGGATATGGTCATATAATCAGTAAATTCATTTAGCCTACTCTGGTTTCACCATTAACTTTCTATTTTCTCATTTCATTGGCATCTCCCTGCCCAGTTTATGTCTTTCCTCAATACATACTGTGCTATAAAGCAGAAGCAAATATCTTGAAGGGTAAATAAAGAGGTAATGAGTCTACAAAAATGTTATTGAGGTACATTAACTCCTACTTGCTGTCCTTTAAACTTTTCCCTCATCCAGGATTCATTTTTTACTCTTTGAACAGGTTCTAGTATTACCTTCTAGCCAACACTTTTGACTTTTCGTTTGTGTCTGTACTGCAAAATGTGTTTCACAGGTTGGAAGATCCACTCTGAACAGCAGGGAAACAGAAATAGAACTAGTTGTCAGTTTGATTCAGGGTGAAAGACATTTTGGAAGGCTAGGAAAGCATTATGATTGTGTAAATATCCACTGTAAAAATATGACAAATATTATTTTCCCAGTTCCCCTCTGCCATTATTTCCCCTAGTTACTGTTGCTCCTGTGTGTTTGTTTCCTTGCTACTGCATCTTTGTAAATTATTCACTTAGGTGATCCTAGCTGTGGAGGGATCGTGTGATGAACAGGATTACATCATGATGCTATATAGCTGATCAGATGAGATCAGATTAAGTGCACTGAGACAGACAGCCAAAGTGGGATGTGTGAATGAAATAGGTGAGCATTTGTCACAAGGAGGGCTGAAAGATCTGTAATAGAGGGAGGCATATTTTAAGTATGTCTCTGAAACCTTGTGTGTGGTTTCAGCTCATTCCTCAATGGTAGATATTCTAGTTATATTTTATATAGGGGACAACCTTGATTATACGTGGATGTGAGAATGACAGTAATTCTAGCTGACAGAAATGAGATAAAAGATGCAGTGAGATGGTCACCATTTAATCAATGTTGTTAAAAAGAAATTATATTTTGGGATCCAAGTGCTCAAAACTCTCATGTGATCATAAAAAAAAAGTAGTGGTGGGTTGTGCTAGTAGTGGTAGTAGGGGTGGCAGCCATGACACAATAAGAGGTAGGAGCCACCAGAAGTTGGCAAAGATTGCAGCAGGTACTAGCCTATGCATGGATATTGGCGTCAATGTTGGAGTCAATGAGTAAAGGCAAAAAATCAGCACACACATTTATAAACTGCTGAACTCTGAATTCAATCCTAAATGTCTTCCCCTCATTCACACAAAGAATGGGCAATAAGAAAAGAAAACATAAATATAAGTGCCCTGCTAGGGTGTATTTAACCCAGCCCAGTATCTATTTGAGCTAGTTTTTTTTCCCAGATCTACAATAAGACATGTAGGCAATAGCCATACCCTTCAAGGAGAAGTAATGCCTCTGAATATTGAGGTTCTAGTTAGCTATCATGACTAATATTTATTTATCAGTACATTGCTGTTGGTACATTAAATTTGGACCCCAGTTTTTATCTTCTTGATTTGTCCAATGTGGCTTACAATGTTCTCCTTTTCTCCATTTCATCCTTACAACAACATCCTCACAACCCTGTGAGGGAGATTAGACTGGAGCTGTGATTGGCCCATAGTTACCCAGTGAGCTCCATGACAGAGTGGGGAGATACAACCCAGATCTCCCAGGTTCCTAACCCGAAACTCTCATCACCATGCCACTCTGGCTTTCATACTGCTTTCCATGAAGTTTAAACAATCTGGTTCCCCTCCAGATGTGTTGGATTAGAACTCCCATCAACCTAAGTGAGCATGACTTGATGGATAGATCCATCTATTTTTCAGGCCATGTCAATTGGCAACTGAAATCTACCTTAAAAGTGTTCATTCCAAACTTTCTGCATGAAATGGTGATTTCTTTTTAAGTGCATGAAAATGCATTTTACATATTTAAATACATATTTATTAATATTGGCTCATAAAATATACATTTCTGAATGGATTTTCTCTCAGTGATCACATTTTTAAACATATGCTTAACATTATATGTATTTTTGCATGGTTTTTGAGCCCGCATTGTAAAATTTGGGAAATCCTCAAACATCCTTAACAACAGCTAGTTGCATAACTAATGGTGTAGTGGTAACTTTGGAAATACAGGCATTCATCATGACAGTCTCCATAGCCATAATCCTAAGAAAAATCCAGAAAAAGGGCAGATGAGTTGATCCATATCAATAAACCTCTTCCAGCAATTTCTATCTGTATCATGAGCAGATGGATTGTAAAGATGATGTTTTCTTAACCATTCTTGACCAAGCCACCTCAAAATACTTCAGATTACAACAGGGGACAATATTTTGTTGCTGAGAAAATGTGGGCAATTTCCAACAATGTCATCTCACCAAATCACATTGCACTTACGCAATTCTGCCAAAACTCACAATTGCACAAGAGGCTGTGCAGTATGCAAGCACAGCTGTACACACAATAAAAAGAACTAGCACAAGTGGCACTGATCTCTGCTAGAGGGGTGGCTTTGTAGGAAATCGCACTAGCATAATTTTAGTTTGACTCAGTCCTTGAATATACTTATGCACCTATTTTATGCTAGTGCAACACCAGCTGTGCTGGTGGAATGACACCATTAGGTCCTGCCTTCCATTTTCCCCTAGCTGCCATGGGATTGCTGCTAAGTTCAGAAAGAACAAGGCATTCTGAGCAGGGAGTGGCAAGGGACATCTATGTTTCTGCCAACTGAAACGTGCCAAGGTTGCATTTCTGCCATGCATTATATGAAAAAGTCCTTTCTTTGAGCTATCCTAAATCTGCTACTCAGTGGTCGATATCACAAAAGATGTGGAAAAACTATTCTCTTTATCTACACTTGCCACACCATGCACATATGCCCCATCTGTCTTTGTTTCATTCTGAACTAGATGGCCTTAAATACTTTACCCTTCTTCATCAGGAAGATTTTCCAGCCATTCAATCATTGTTAGTCACCCTGGTGCAACCCTCAGAAAATGGAGGAAAGGGAAAGTGAGTGGGAGAGTGTGTAACAGTATAAATATTGGAGCCTTCTGTGTCCATGAGTGATGCAAAAACTTATATATGCAAACTTTGCAAGAACCAAATTGCTAGAAGCTTATGCCTGTTTACTTCCATTATCCTTTCAATGGGAAGATCCGTCAGGAAATCAGAAAGTTGCCCATGCTGTCCATATTCTATTTAGTTGCCCAGGGATAGCAACTTATAGATGCAGTGATGAGTTGTTTTTCACCATTTCTGTCCAGCTGCTCCATATTCTGTGACAATCAACAGTAACGTTAACCTGGACTTGTCTGATTCATGCAGTCAGGGCCTCTCAATGTCTTGCAGACAGTTTTGCAACTCAGGATTTTCTTCAGAAGTGAGCCTAAACTCATCCAATGTGAAAAGCTGTTGCACTGAATTATTTGAGCTTGCTAGGAAGGAAAGCGCAATAAAAGAGGTACAATAAGAACAATTTTTTCCTCCCCACTTCCCCCAAAGAAACAGACTCTCTCTCTCTCTCTCTCTCTCTCTCTCTCTCTCTCTCT